>NC_136958.1:42117248-42119748 GCF_032717465.1 Coenobita brevimanus | reverse complement strand
AGAGGGGGAGGAATAGAGAAAAAAATGTTAACTTTGCAACATAATAAGCGAATGCAATAAAAGCCACGAATTTCAAAGTACTGTTCAACTTCTTCATTAGGGAACGTAAGTAAACTGTAAACTCCTTGGACGGTATAAGAAATGGCGTAATTAAGACATCACATTCCTGAGGCGGGGTAAGGAGAGCCAGTTCTAGTCCTTTGGCTGATATTGATCTAAACAACGAGCAAATTAAAAGGCTTGGCGTTAACAGCAAAATGAACATAAAAGCCATAATCGTTCTCAGAATTTTAAAAAGAAGGTATATTAAAAAAGAAATGTTAGGCTGAAAGGAAAATATATTGAAAACAAAAAATGCAGGGCTGAAAGGAAGATATACTGAAAAAAAAAAAAAAATGGGTGAAAGGAGGACAGATAAAAAAAAAAAAAAAAAAAAAAGATTCAGAATTCATGGTTACAGATTGCCTAAGGGTTGCTAAGGTATATATTCAGTGTTTGTCAAATGTTCGCTTACAGTATGACACACAATAAACATTACATCCACGTACCTAACTGTACTGCCGTGTGAGCTGGGGCATACACGCACACACAAATACACACACACACACACACACACACACACACACACACACACACACACACACACACACACACACACACACACACACACACACACACACACACACACACACACACACACACAAGTACACTCACTCCCTAACATAAACACACACACACACACACACACACACACACACACACACACACACACACACACAAGTACACTCACTTCCACACACACTCCCTAACATAAACACACACACACACACACACACACACACACACACAAGTACACTCACTTCCTCACTCACTCCCTAACATAAACACACACACACACACACACACACACACACACACACACACACACACACACACACACACACCATTCTCTCTCTCTCTCTCTCTCTCTCTCTCTCTCTCTCTCACGATCAACCCGCAGATACAGTGTTCGGGCCAAGACAACATCATACTTACTAAGGAGGAGGAGAAGAGAGAGAGAGAGAGAGAGAGAGAGAGAGAGAGAGAGAGAGAGATGGTGGAGAAAACAAATAAGGAAGAGAGTCGACCTCGATGAGATCACCATTTGCCTTAAACGGGAACACGAGGGAACATATTGAAGAAAGTCACACACGGATGTAGGATTGAGAGAGAGAGAGAGAAAGAGAGAGACAGACAGGCAGAGAGAGAGAGAGAGAGAGAGAGAGAGAGAGAGAGAGACAGACAGACAGACAGACAGACAGACAGACAGACAGATTTTCTCACAATTTCCTTTCCTTTCTCGATTCAGGAGACACATCATTACATAGGAATGTGGCTTTAGAGCGTAAAGACAGGAATATTTTAAGACAGGTGATACAGCTTTTTTTTTTTTTTATTAATATCACGTGTTATAAGAAATCAGAGTATAATTAGACAGAAAAAAATGTAATATATTTTTAAAAATGAATTTAAGGAAGCAAAAAAAAAAAAAAAAAAATTATTATATATAGCCTAAACAAAGAGCATAACATCCCAGAGGAACAAATCACATATATACAAGGGGCAGGAAAAAATTAGTTTCCTCAATCCTATCACATTAAAAGTCAGATAATTATTTTTTTCACGATTACTATGGCATAATGTTAGACGGTAAAATGATGAAAGAGAATATATGTGCTGTAATTTATTTCAGTGGATATTTACAGTTAAGTCGAAAAAACGAAACAATCAATTTTCTTGGCATCACGGAAAAAAAGAAATATATTAAAAGCGGGTTAATGTGGAGTAGAAAAAAAACATTCAGTATCCGAGAGGCAAGATGAAAGCTTTCCTCGCAGGTACATACATTTAAAAGATGGGGCGAGGCAGCTTCTCTTTTTACTGATATAATATACGATGCTTTTAGATGGTAAAGGAGTTATGCATAAAAAGAGGAATTAAAGAAGGTAGTAAAGCAAATAAAACAAAAATAAAAATAAAAATACAGAAAGCACGAGAAGCAGTCGCAGAAAAAACAAAAATACTCTTAATAAATATGAAAAGCTGAATAAAATGTGTCTAATAGAAAGACAGACGTGTTACGGGAAATAAGAAATGCAATTCGAGAGTAAAACAACATATCGTGTTCATCTTAAAACAAATGTCAAATATGGTAAAAAAAAAACAATGATTAGCTATTGTAGTCACGGAAACAAAGAAGAATTGTGTCCCATAAACGGTTAATTACGAGTAATTAAGTGGTGTCTTTGTTATCTGAGGTTAATGTCATATATTCGTATACGGGTATATAAAGTGAAGTTTTTATTTTATTAGTACTTATATTCTTATTTCCAGGCAGGTCTGTTCAGTTCAGGATATATAGATAGATAGATAGATAGATAGACAGATATAGATATATACAGTACATCCCCCTAGTACACGCCTATATGGGCGGAAGAGGACGTCGTGTACTAGGAATTCG
>NC_136958.1:42074748-42112248 GCF_032717465.1 Coenobita brevimanus | reverse complement strand
GAATTTCCGAAAACTAGCTATGTGGCCAGAGAGTTTCATGCCTTGTTTACCTTTATACTATACAGCATATCGGTGTGTGTGTGTGTGTAATTCACCGGGTCGGTCAGGATCACTTGATGATCGTGATCGTCAGCTTTTACCCTCCCGGAAGAGAGCTGAGAGCTCATATAGTCCGATCTAAGGGCAAGGCTGTGACCTTCACACACGCACACACCCGTCCCCTTGCTCAAGGGGGACAGTGACCACCCACTTCGTCAATGAAACTTTTCACAACCTGAGCGAGGCGCGAACTCCCTTCTACCAGATGGCAAGCGAGAACGTTACCACTGCACCAGCGAGCGGTGTGTGTGTGTGTGTGTGTGTGTGTTTTTACCCTAACTTTTTCACGGTCAGAGAAACCCTATTATTTCAGCTAAGGATAAATCATTGACCCCTGAGACAGCTAATAAGAACGAATTGTAGGAGAATGAGTGATAATACTGTTGCCATTTCCCATCTTATCATCCCGACAACTCTCGTATTTTTCCCAATACTGCAAAATTTTATTTAGCTGAGAGTGAGTCATACGGGACTGGGATTATAAATATTGCTACCATTAATCCCCTTACGGTCGAAACAACTCTTAATATTTTATCCCAGGTATCGAGAGACGGTTTTATTCAGCTAAGAGTGAGTTATAAGTGCCTGAGAGTGTTGATGACTTGCGACACTGTGAAACAATAATAATACTAATAATAATAGTCCTTCGTTGTATAGCTGAGGTGTTTGCTTGTTTTATCGTAATGACTAATTCCAGTACTAATCAACCCTGTCTGATATATGGACGAGTCAGATTACGAGATAAAGACGGTATAGATGACAGAAAAATACAGCATACGGATGTTAAGAAAATAAATAACATACAGCTGACAAAGAGATGAAAAAGCTCGATGTGATAACTGGAGATACTGATAACAACGATAACATGCACAAAATACAGATGCTGGTGGGACAGGGTTATCGTAGACAATTGAGGGGTTATAAGAATAGAGACAGAGGAATAAACAGAATACAGATGATACAGGGGTACATAGGTGAGGGATGATAATTGGACACGAGATGATAAATGATAACAGACAAAATATGGTAGAGAGAGGCAGTGACTAGGGATGAAAGGATACACAGATTAGCGATGAGAGAGACACAAATGATAGAATAACACGATAGGGGGGACACAAGATACAGGAGAGAGACAATGAACATAGATAAAAGAGATAGGATTACAAAAAATACTGATGCTACTGAGAAACAGAATGCAAGTGATAGAGGAATATAGAGATTACAGACGCCAGAGACAGAAGCACTTAATGTAGATGATCGAAAGAGAAAAATATAGACGATAGAGACGTTCGTGTAGGCTAACAGAGAAACGGAATATAAAGAGAAATAACAACATAGACGGCAGAGGTATGTTCTTGTGTATTCGTCCTCATTCTACACCACATCCGCGCCACACAAGCACTGGCCGAACCGCAGATCTGTGCGAGAGGTTTCCCTGTGAATCCCAAGACTTACCGCAACGTAGAGCAGACGACTGGCTTCTTGAACACCTCCTGGGCTACCAAGGTCCCGAAGTCCTGTAGAAAGCAAACGACACGAGGCTAGAGTCACAAATATATCCCACTTCAAATCATCCTAGTCGATCCCGCCTCTCACAGCACTCGATGAACGGCTCTGTGACACAACCGGGAGAGCACCACCGCACACCCTCACCGCACGACGTCTGGTGCACTACTGGGTTGCATGTGGCGGGCCGGTGAGTTTTTATGAGGGAATGTGTGTGTATGTGCGTGCGTGTGTGTGTGAGGCTGCCGTCGCTCGCCTGAGAGAGAGAGAGAGAGAGAGAGAGAGAAATGAGAATGTATTGCGCCGGCTTGACCCTCCGAATCCGATGGCGATTTTTCTAGCTTATCCCAACTACTTCCACACGATTTTACTCAGGTGAAGGAGAAAATCAGCCAGTAAATGGATTAATGGGGCCTATTTCTAACCTTCTCACTACAAATGGGTTTCTCTTAGTTAACAAAATCGTCTGGAGTCACTGATTCAGGTGACATCTTTTCTAACTTTAACCCCAGACGATTTCATTCAGCTCAGGGGAGACTTTTTCTAACTAGCGTGGTTAGATATGGCCTTCCTTAGCTCCTTCTCCAGTCAGGGGCTCTCATAAACTCCCAGCCGCTTATTATGTTCAGAATAAATCGCTGAGGAAGAGGTGTTAAGAAATCTCCAACTCCTTTTAGAATACGTCTCTCAGCTTAACCCATTATGTCAACAGTATTACCGTGAACTGAAGTGAGCTGGAATCTTGGGCGGAACTGAGTCCAGGAAAAGGCTGCGTGGTTACGGTAGGGAAGGGAGTCGTGTGAGAGGGAGGGAGGAACATACACACACACACACACACACACATCCAGTACCACCTCGGATTCAATCATCTTTATTCTCACCTTTGACCTGCTACGTTAACAATATTAGCCTATCCTGAACTATTTCTTTTTTTCTTTTTTTCTTTTTTAATAGGATAAGCTGCACTTTCGAGAGGTACTGGGCTGAATCTAGGAACTGGGTGCTTGGTTAGGTTAGGGAAAAGTATCAAACAAGGGAGACAGGGAGGGTGATGGAAGAGAGAGAGAGAGAGTCAGAGGCAGAATCAGAGTCAGAGTCAAAGGTAGGTAGGTAGGTCGGTTGGTAGGCAGGTAGGCGGGTAGATGGAAACAGAACGAAAGAGGCAGAGAAACAGACAGAGAGAGCAACAGCATCAGCATGAGCCGCGTGAGTCACCATACTGGTAAAAATAAGAACATCAGCCGGATAAGGAAGAGGACGCTGTAAATTATCTTCTTTTTTTCCTAGCCAGTTTTGAGATGCATGAATGAAACCAGACCAACAGGCATTCAATTTGCGTGTTTTCAGGTGGCATAGGAAGCTTTGTAACAACTTTTCCTTCTCTATATTTTGCTTATTATGCCTTAACATTCTCCTGAACTGTATAGCTACGTAGTTTTGATGTTGATATTATTTGCTGCATCAATAGCATATGCGAAGGTGATGAATTGGAATATGTAGAATAAATCGCAAAAAATGAGGTGTTAGGACATCCCCAAAGCCACATAAAGTACTTCCCATCGTGCCTTTATATTAGTTTTCTTCCCACACTACCATAAATGCATGGACCACCCGTGTATACAAAGTTAATTACGAGCTAATGAACTTGTGGAACTATAGTGCGTTTGCTCTAGCCTGGCAAATATCCCTAACCCCCTATCAGCTCGGTTTAGCTACTTTTCAGGGTCGATTTGACATGTAACCAAGGAGACTCATTCTTAACCCATTACCAAGGACCATCGAATATCATGCTACCGTGACACCGTATTCAAGCAGTGGAAGTAGCCCAGTCCCGTCAGGTGAAAACAAACCGAGTATAGTGTTTCTTGAGATGCAACAGTTTCTGCCCTACTTGGACCCCCATTTGGACAATTCGCCTCAGTGTGGAACAGTCACATTATAATTAGTATTTTTAATCCAATGATATTCTTAGCTTTTCATTATTGCTTCCACCAGTCGATTTTATTCAGTTTCAGAAGGGCCCCAATCAGCCAAGAGATTAATGAAGGCAAGCTCTAACCCCTGTTGCTGAAACAGCCTGTCCTAACTTGCATAAAATCACCTGAAGTCAGCAATAATACAATGAAATTTCGTCATCGGTGTGAAGTGGTTATGAACATGGTAAAAATTCTTGTCAGTATGAGTTCGATATATAAGGCATCATCGTATTTGTTATTGTTTCTGCTACTGTTATTATTATTATTATTATTATTATTGTTATTATTATTATTATTATTATTATTATTATTATTATTATTATTACTATTATTATTATTATTATTATTATTGGCCATGTGGAGAGGATGGAGGGTGAAAGACTGACGAAGAGAGTGTATGTGAGTGAGGTGGAGGAGGAAAGAGGGAGGGGGAGGCCGAGGATGAGATGGAGAGATGGGGTGGAGAGGTATATGAGAGAGGGGTGTGTGAGTTGGGAGCAGGGGAGTGAAATGGCGGGGGACAGGGCGACTTGGAGGCGATTTGTTTGTGGCCACCCCGAACGGGATTGAGGCGTCTGGCAATAGATAGATAGATAGATTATTATTATTGATGTTTTTGTTGTTGTTGTTGTTGTTGTTGTTGATGATGATGATGTTGTGGCCTCAGGATCATCTGAAACCAGGCAGTTGACCCTCGTGGTTATATTGGTGCCACCACGAGAAGGCGCCACTTACCAGAACCACATCATCGTTCTAAAGGGAATGTCGTCTCTCTAAAGGGAATGTCATCTCTCTAAAGGGAATGTCATCTCTCTAAAGGGGTTGATGGTGCCTCTGTATTTGCTATTCATCCCCCAGAGCCAGGAAGGACTCGCAGCATCACTACAGAATTAATACGAGCGTTGAAAGAATCCACGCCGGCAGTAACTTATGTAAAGTGGGAGGAATTATGCAAATACAGAGAGCAACCCATCCCTTCACCGTCTGGAAGCCTCTGCAGCCCGTCCCACAAACCATACTCTTTTCACTTTAATTTGACCTAAAATTGCCCTCTCTCCATCCTAAATGTTGAGTTCTAGCAGAAGATTAATACTAGAACATCCTGCTTGTCATAATGAACTGCTGTGGAGAGGATGAGAAGACTTAGCATTTTCTTTTCTGCTACTGAACTACGTGAAGTAAGCTCCAAAAGGACGAAAATTTGGTCCAAGTTAGGGTAAAAGAACTATATTTTGTTTTCTTCTTTCCACTATCCTCTATTCTAAAATCGACTTAGCATACTGGCAACTTCGGCACCCTCATCGCGACAGAAGTTGCTACATTATCAGGTCTATTTTTTCAGTAGATAGTCTCCCCTCACGCAGACTGTTATTTTTCCCTTCACTGCCTCCAAACTCTGCTCACCTACCGGCATCTTTTAATACCGATATTTTTTCGTACCTTAATGGCCAAACTTTTAACATTGTCATCGTTTTTTCTCAGCTCAGTAGTGTCCCTTCTTGCAGTCTGTTATTTTTCCATCTGGTACTTAGAGACTAAACTTGCATTCTAGTATATCACCACCACCACCATCACCACCATCTCTATCATCATCATCATCATCATCATCATCTTCTGCTGTTTTTTTTTCTCTCCATCCTTGTCATCTTTTTTCACCATTGTACCTTTCATCTACTTAGAATCCATCTGTCCTCTTTCCCTCTTTCCTTACAATACTCATCCTCTTATATCCTTTCCATTCATCTTCGTCCCCCTCATTCACATTACCTTCGTCCACTTCCTTTTCCATCATCATCACCATCATCATTGCCCTCATTCTTGTTTTCATCTATTCACCTCTTCCCTCACTACTCTCTCCCCTCATTTTCCGCATTCCTTCAGTCTAATTTATTTTCCTTTACCATTGTTTCCCCTCTCATTCCTTTCATTTTCCCCTACCCAGTCTCCTGTCATCATCATCATCAACATCATTCTTCTGTCTTCTTTCCCGTCATCTCTGTTCAGCCTCATTTCTCTCACTTTTCTCTCCTCTCCTTCCTTCCCATCATCATCATCATCATCATCATCATCATCATCATCATCATCCCTATCCCCATATTCTACCCCTTCATCCCCACTTTTCTCTCCTCTCCTTCTTTCCCATAATCATCATCATCATCATCATCATCCCTCTCCCCATATTCTACCCCTTCACGCCCACCAACCCACCTGTTCTCCCCTCGCTCCCCTCACCCCTTCATTCCTTTCTTTGTTTCCCCTTTATCCTGTATTCGCTCCCTCTGTCTTCTTGCTCTTCATTCCCATATTCCGAGAGTTACTTGAATTGTTACCTGCTTGTTACCGGAAAAAGTGTTACCTGAATGAGTGCTGAGTGGGTGTGTTGAGCATTACAGGGATGACTTAGTTTAAATGTTCTTGATAAGTGTTTCCTGGATAAAACCTGAATGAAAATATAATCAGAACTATCATTTTACCAGGATGAAAATGTTATATACCTGAACAAATACTTCACTTCTCGAATTAAGGTTTTAGTGTACGGTCTTATGTAGCAAAAATAATTAAATAATAGAAGGAGCAGTTAGAGAATTAGACACCTGCGCCCTTCACTTTATCTTCGAGCCGTGCATTCAGTCAGATCGGAACTGGTTAAGTTGACCATGCTCTGTGACCCTGACCTTTGACCGTTTGTTCTCAAAATCTTATATCTTCATGCTTGGCTGGTTCTCAGGTTTTCCAACTAGTTTTGACCAAATCTAATAAATTTTATTTATTTATTACATATAATTGATCATTGACTTCGTCTTTGAATTTTGATTGAAAAGTCAGATACTTTAATCCTTGCCTAACCCTGAACTCTTCTACAATATTTGATTTAAATACGATAAAACTATTTAAGTTCGACTAATCATTTGGCCCTGACCTTTGAACTGTTGTTCTCAAAAACATGAAAGAAACCAAGGCTGACTCTCAACCCCTGTAGGCTACTAATCACGCAGTGACACACACCGGTAGAATTTAAGCCTTGTCTAGTCACGGTGACCGTTGACTGACTGTTTCGTCCATGCCTTTCTTTCAACCTTTCCAAAAAGCATGCCCTAAGTTGGATCAAGTTGTTCAAGTTAACCTTGCCATATATCCTTTACCTGTGACTTGGACGTTTGACTGGTTGTTCTAAGATGGAATCCCTTCATCCTTGCTTTACCTTCAACCTTTCCACCATGTTCTGTCTAGGTCAAATAGAAATCATTTACAGCTGACTTTTCCATGTAACTTTGGCCGTTGACAAATCGACCAAGAACAATATGTAAATCCCATGAATGGCCTTCAACTTTTTCACAAAGTTTAGTCCAAATCGGATCAGAACTCTTTTAGTTATTCTGTTTGCAAGCAGACACACACATGACTCGAACTTTGACGTTGTCTTGTGATTCTGACCTTTGTTCTGAAACTCAATTCCCTTCGTCCTTACTTTTCCCACCACCCTTCGACTTAGTTTGTTCTAAATAGGATGAAAGCTGTTGATGTTGATTTCGCCATATTACCTTGACTATTGACCTACTGGGCTTACTAATACAGAACTCCTAATGGACTCTCACCTTCGCTTACCCGCAGTTCCCCCACCACATTTGGTTAAATTCAGAACTATGCACTAAGAATTATGGTGCTAAAACACACACACACACACACACACACACACACACACACATCAGACAGAAAACTCCGGATGTTGTGGTGTGTGATATTACAGGAAGAGGGCAGGTGGTGGTGGTGGTAGTGGTGGTGGTGATGTATAAGGAGGAGGAGGAGGAGGAGGAGGCGAAGTAAAAACAGGACATGGAAGGGAGGAAAGAAGAAAAGGGTGGACAATCTGGAAAGAAAGGAGAAGAAAATAGGGGAAAAAAAAAAAAGGAAGAGTGAAGATAAAACGTAATGAAGGAATATAGGAGACACAGGGAAGAGGAAGAGAAGAATGAAAAAAGTCACAGAGGAAGGAAGGGAGAAAAGGAAGTAGGGAATGAAGAAAGAAAGGGTAGGAGTGAAGGAACGAGGAAAACAATGAACGGTAGGTGAATGAAATATGTGAATGAAATGATGATGAAAGCGAAAAAGGAAAAATATTGATGGTTATGAAGGAACTGCAGTAAAAAAAAAAAAATCACAAAGAAATGGGAGACAAAATATAGAAAAAAAAGAAGACAAAAGGAAGATAAGTGGAGAAGCGGGTGAGGAAAAAAAATAATAAGATCGATAAAGAGCATGTGAGAGAGAGAGAGAGAGAGAGAGAGAGAGAGAGAGAGAGAGAGAGAGAGAGACTTCTGACCACTTCACTACGACGACACATTATACTTGGGACCTCCAGACAATACCATCTATCTATCGAGCTATCTATCTATCTGTCTATCTATTTAACTTCGAGATAATGTGCATCACTTAAGAGGTAGATGGAGAATACGACCGCCTTCTCTTCGGCTGTCAGAAAGCTCCCTAACATCTCTTTTAAAGCGATTTATAATGCTCTTTACCCCTTAGCATCCCACTCTGTGTTACTTAAATCTTTCTAATACCGTCATAGTCTGCATAATTAACGTACCCAAGGATATTAAAAACTCATATCCAAAAATAAATCGCTATGGAGGAGGTGATACGGAGCTTTCTTAACCGATGATAATATGGGTCCATAACTTTGCCCTTTATTCTCGTCGGTCAAGGAAGCTCCCTAACACCTCTTCCTTAGCGATTTATTTTAAGTTATGGCTGGTTAGTATCCTTGGGACGTTATGTATGTAAAGTGAGGCGTCATTATGAGGATTTATATAACACTATAAGGTGTAATAAGCAAAATAAATAGCAAAGGAAAAGGTGTCACGGAGCTTCCTTCACCGACGAGAGTGCCCGCTTATGAGTCTGTTTCCATCTGACAAGGATCCGTAACTCCTTTTGACTCGGTGCGTGGCCGGCTGTAGTGAGGATGGAGGGTAAGTCTGACCAGTAACCAAGGAGACTCATCCCTACCTTATAACTAGGGTTCTTTGAATATCATGCTACCTCAGCTTAGTAAGAAAGTTATTGGATTGACCCAGTTCCTTTAGATGAAAATAAAGTAGCTAATAGACCCATTATTTTATTAAGTAACTCCTAATCTGAATAAAAAATAAATAAAATAAAAGGTGAAAGAACATACAGAAAAAAGTAATAAAGATTTGAATATTGAATGAAGAAGTGAAAGAGAAAGAATAAATGGGAAATAGATGGAGAAAATAAGGAAGAAAAGGGAAAAGGAGAGAGAGAAGGAGAGGGTAAAGGAAAGGAGGTTTTAAAGAGAGGGAGACTTGTGCTTAAAGGAGTAGAAAGATAAGAGGTGATGAGGCAGTAAAGAGGGTCAGAGGAGGAGAGGGATTAGAGGGAAGATTAAGAGGAGGAGGAAAGAGAGTGGAGAGAAAGGGAGAGGAGGAGAAGGAGGAGGAGGAGGAGGAGGAGGAAGAAGAGGGAGAATGAAGAGAAAGGAAAAAAGAATTAGAGAGGGAAGAATGAGGAAGGCAGTGAGGAACAGTGAAGGTAATACAACATCAAGTGAGAGAGGAGGAAAAAGGAGAAAGAAGAGAAAGGGGAGAGAAAGGAACAGAAAGAAGATGAAGAGAAATCAAAGGAAAAAGGTGGAATAGTGGAAAGAGAAGAGATGTGAGAAAAGAAAGAGAAAGAAAGAGAGGCCTGAGAAGGAAGAGAGAAGGAGGGAGACAGGAAAGTATGCAAAGGAGAGATGAAGAGAGAGAGAGAGAGAGAGAGAGAGAGAGAGAGAGAGAGAGAGAGAGAGAGAGAGAGAAATAAAACTAGTATTCAGAGTAGAAATTCTCCATCCTTCTTTATAAGGATCGTTCTCTCTTTAATTTGTCTGTCTCTAAGGAAACACCACTCTTTTGTCTCGTTAATTCTCTCTCTCTCTCTCTCTCTCTCTCTCTCTCTCTCTCTCTCTCTCTCTCTCTCTCTCTCTCTCTCTCTCTCTCTCTTTCATCCCCTCCAACTATCTCCACCACACTTTTTTTCTCATCCCTTGCTCTTACTTCTTTTTTTCTCCCCTATTTTTCCTATTTTTTTTCTCTCGTACTCTCCACTTACTTATTTTTTTCTTTCGTCTCTCTTACTTCCTACTGCTTTCACTAACTTTATTCTTTCTTTCTAAATTTTCTCCCTTTTTTCCTTCTCCTTCCCTACTTTCTCTCCTTAACTCATTTCCCGTTTTCTCATTTCCACTTGTCATCAGTCACCGTTTTTTGGTACTGTCCCTAAATATAACCACTTCCACTCAACCATCAACTCCATCACCTCTCAGTCCTCCCTCTCAACCTACTCCCTACCACCTATCCCACTCACCAGTCACTCCCTACCTCTGTTCTCCTCCTGTTCTACTCCCTACCCTACTCTCTATCCCATTTCCACTCCTTGCCCCACTCCCACTCTCATTCCCAGCCCCACTCCCACTCCCTGTCTCCACTCACTCCACTCACTCCCAGCCATCACTGCTACTCCCTCCCACCACTCCTACCCACTACCCCACTCCTACTCCCTTCTCCACTCCTACTGCCTACCCCCACTCCCGACCAGCACTCCCACTCCCTATCCCACTCCCACTCCACCAGCCTCCCACTCCCTCTTCTTCCGATGCATATCACGTAGGGAGCAAGCCCAGAGCGACGTCGTTAGGCAGTCATTGTTATTGTTGTGGCTGTGGCTGTGGTGAAGGTGATTTTTTTGCTGTATTTCTTTCATTCGCTATCTCCTGTAAAAAATTCTCAGGTTTATTTTTCTCTCTTTCCCTCCTTTCGTTATTATTCTTTTCACTTCTTTCTTTCTTTCTATCTTTTCTTCTTTCTTTCTTTCTTTCTTTCTATCTTTTCTTCTTTCTTTCTTTCTTTCTTTCTATCTTTTCTTCTTTCTTTCTTTCTTTCTTTCTTTTCCTTCTTTGTTATACCTTTTTCCTGTCGGCTTTGGTTAGACTGATGATTAGGGAAACGCTCTGCCAATCTAATCTTAGTCTCATAGAACAGATATCGTGGCCACAGACTATAACATACGACCTTGAAAGAGCGATAAATCTGTTGCTGCTGATATCTGTATTCTTACTTGTCACTACCACTCCTCTTGTCACTACCACTCCCTCACTTTTTACCATTCACATATCTCACACCACTGCCACCTTACTTCCGCCTCCTCCTCCTCCTCTCTTTGTTCACCTTTACATTTCCTCCTTCATCCTTCTATTGTCAGTCTCTCACGTACTTCCACTCCTACCTCATGCTTCTACACCTACCTCATAACTCCACCCACATTCTCCCTCCCTACCACCACTCTACCACTTACACCCACTCCATTCACACACTCCACCCTTTCCCAGTCTCTCAGCCACTCTCACACTTTTCTCCCTCTCTTCCTCTCTCCCATTCTTTGCTCATTTGCACTTCATTCATATACTCCAATGCCTCCTTCTCCCACTCCTTCCTTCGTACTCCCATTGCTCCAATACCTCCCTCACTCCCATTCAGTTCACACACTCCTTCACCTTTGTCGCTCCCTCACGCACACAAACTCCTCCATTCTTATTCTCATTACTCATATACTTTCCTCACTCATGTTCTACCAATACCCCAACTCCACCTGTCTACATACCCCCATTCCACTTTCTCTACTTCACTCCCAACTCCACGGCCCATATATTTTACCTCGCTCACTTTCTCACCCTCCCTCATATACACCTATTCCAGCCTCACACTCCCTCACCTCCTGTCCTTTCCTCCACTCCCTTACTTCCTTATCTACTGCCACTGTTCCTTTACCTTCCTCACTTACTTTCATTTCATCTTCACACTCCTTCACCAGTTCTACCCTCCTCCCTCACTCCCAGCCCCTCACCCTGCCTCATCATCTCCCATCATCTGTCCTTAAACTCCCTCACTCCCACTCCAACACACTCCCCTCCCCCGTCACTTTCCCCCCACACACTCCCTCAAGTAATGCTCCCACCCCACTCACACACTCCCTTGCCAATTCTACCTCCCTGTAACACAATAATAACATTTAAAAGTCGATTGGATAAATATTTGACTTCGATTACCCAGTTCAACACGTTCATGGCTACACAAGAAGTTAGGTCAATTTTCACTAATAGATTAAATTAGTGTGTAGGATAGATTTTTTTTCATTCAGTCTCCCCTATTAAATTTCCAAGGCAGTTTTTCTATGTTGTACGGTGATCCTTACTTTTCCTGCCGGTTTAAGCTGGAGGGATTGGTGGGTGGAGGGAGCCTTATTGCTTTACTATCTTTTTCTTCAGTTCATACTATTAGATATAATAGTCATTGTTTTCTTTGTAACGAACAGCCCCGAAAGGATTATTAGATTTATTGCTATTAGCTTCCCTTTGTTAGTGGTAGGTGGGGGCCTCACCATCCACTCACTCGATGTAGTGCAGCTCTCTTGTGACTGTCCTTTCTTCTCTCCTGCTTTCCTTCCGTCCTCTTCTGTCTTTCGTTCCTTCATTCTTTCGTCTTCCTTATGCCTATGGGTAACTCTACACTGAGTGACGAGCCAAATGGTTTCCTATACACCAGGAAACCATTCACTACGCTGGGTGGTAACCATTTAACCATATTATGGCGCCTGGTGGTTTAGTGGGAAATTAAGGCGCTCCAATCGGACTGAGCCTGTACAGGTGTATATCCATGGGGTGGTCTGGGTTTATTGCTCACGTAATGCCACTCAGGGATGAGTGAGGCTGGTCACACTCATCTTAAATGTCAGGACCAACTTGCCTAGCCCCGGGTTCCTACGCTCCTCGCTCCTCATTGGGCAACGCAGGATTAGATGATGATGATGATGCCTTCCTTTGTAGCCTTCTTCTTTGCATTCCCTCTCTGCCACTCCCTCCCCCTCCCTTCCCCATTCCCACTCCATTCACACACTCCCTCACCTGCTCACCCTCCCTTCCTCCCCCCTCCCTCACCTACTCCACCTCCCTTCCTCCCCCGTCCCTCACCTACACCACCTCCCTTTCTCCCCCTTCCTCACCTACACCACCTCCCTTCCTCCCCCCTCCCTCACCTACTCCACCTCTCTTTCTCCCCCTCCCTCACCTACTCCACCTTCCTTCTTCCCCCTCCCTCACCAACTCCACCCCTTTTCCTCCCCTCTTCCACACCTACTACACCTCCACATCTCTTCTTTCCCCCTCTCTCACCTACTTCACCTCCCTTCCTCCCCTTCCCTCACCTACTCCACCTCCCTTCCTCCACCCTCCCTCACCTACTCCACCTCCCTTCCTCTCCTTCGCTCACATACTGCACCTCCCTTCCTCCACCCACCCTCACCTACTCCACCTCCCCTCCACCCCCCTCCCTCACCTACTCCTCCTCCCTTCCTCCCTCACCTACTCCTCCTCCCTTCCTCTCTCACCCTCCCCTCCCTCACCCTGCCTCCTCAGCACCCTGCCTCAGCCAAGCGTGACCTACTCTGCCCTATAATAATGTAAATATTTCAGGCAATGTCCGCTTGGTGCCACTCAGGAGTCAATAACTCAATAGCTGACCCGGTTTATATTCGTCTACCCTCGCTTTTCCTCAGCAGGCTTGCTTAGGTGTGTTTTTATTCTCATTTCTCTGTTGGTTTGTGTCTCTTTGTCGTTTTGTCTGTTTGAATGTCTGTATTTATGCATGTCCGTTTCTGTATGTATTTGTTTCATTCATTCATTTTCTCTCTCTCTCTCTCTCTCTCTCTCTCTCTCTCTCTCTCTCTCTCTCTCTCTCTCTCTCTCTCTCTCTCTCTCTCTCTGTTGTATCCTTCCATTTTACTTGGAACAAAATGGAACTATTTATTTTTATTAAGACCGGAACACCTGGCTTGGACCTTGGGCCGTAAAGTCTGTGTGGTCTGTGTATGTTCACCTGTACAAACTCTCTCTCTCTCTCTCTCTCTCTCTCTCTCTCTCTTTCTCTCGTCCCCCACCTCCATCCCTTTACAGCAGGTGAGGGTGGTAGGGAAAGACACGGCTCCCTTTATTGCCCGTCATAACTGTTTCCCCGTCTCCTTTTTTCTCTCCCTACCTTTGTGCATTTCTATTTTTCGTGTCCAGGTGTGGGTGAGGGGGACGTCGTGAGGGAGGGTGTGAGAGAGTGCTGTGTGTGTGTGTGTGTGTGTGTGTGTGTGTGTGTGTGTGGCTGATGGTGTGGGTGTCGATGAAGGTGTGGGTGAAGGGCAGAGCTTGAGGGAAGTCGGTGTGAAGGTGGGTGATGGTGGTGTGAGAGAGGGTGATGGTGGAATGGATGTGAGTGAGAGTGATGATGGTTTGGGTGTGGATGATGATGGTGATGTTGGTAATGGCGGTGTGGGTGTGATGGTGGTGTGGGTAATGGTGGTGTGGGTGTGGCTGTGTGTGTGTGTGGGAAGTGATGGCAGCGTGAGTGAGTGTAACAGTGATGTGGGTGTTGGTGCGGGTTTGTGTGATGATAGTGTGGATGGATACAAATGATGTTGGTGTGGGTGTGGGTGATGTGGAGAAGGATGGTTGTGGTATGAGTTACTGTGGGGAGGATGTAGGTGACGATGAATGTGGGGATGGGTTGGGTGTGGATTGAGTGTACAGTAGGTGACAGTAGGTTGGGTGTAGGTTTGCATGTGAGCGACAGTAGGAATATCCTGGGTGATGGTGGTGTGGATGTGGGTGTAGATGTGGGTGTAGATGTGGGTGTGGATGTGGGTGTAGATGTGGGTGTGGATGCTGGTGTGGATTGTGTGGGTGGTAGTGGTGTGGATGTTGGTGAGAGTGGGAGTGGATGTAGGTAATGGTGAGGTAGGGATGGGGAAGGTATTAGGGACTGAATGATGGTGGTGTGGATGGATATGAATGACAGTGATGTGGGAGTGGGTGATGATAGTGTGGATGTGGATGTGAATGATGGTGATGTAGGTGGGTGTGGTGGTAGTGTGAGTGTGGGTGATGGTAGTACTGATGTGAATGATGGTGGTGTAGATGTGAATGGTGGTGTGGGTGTGGGTGATGATAGTGTGGTTGTGGACGATGGGGATGAGGGTGATGGAGGAAATGGTGTAAGGAAACGCACACACACGTAAGATATAAACTGCTTCCTAAGATTACTGCTGCTGTCCTCTTTGAATGACCGACTGCGTGACTAATGATGTTCTCAGTTACACACACACAGGTAATAGTTTGCACTGAGAAGGTGGCTATAAAATTAAAACACCTTTGTAAGTGAAAATCTTAAGAACGTTGATATTAATAATGGTCAGTACAAGCAACTATAGATAATGATGAAAAAATTCAAAGTTTACAGTTGGTGAAAATAATATAACATCGGCATTATCAAGGGTAGTAGTAGTAGTAGTAGTAATAGTAATAGTGAATATAAAAGTAATAATTCTGATCACTGCACACTCATCTTGCCAGGAAACAGAAACCAAACCGCATGACGACAGCCACAGATGCGGTCATTGCTCCCTACTGAAGCTGTCCAAAGCCGGATTAGTTCTTATTTCGGGCCTGGAGAGCTTAGTCCTTTGAAGGGCTTGATATTTCCTCGACTAAACATATATCGTCCAGCAGCTGACAAACAAAATACCCAAGTGAGGCCTTCTTCCTCTAACAAATTGATATATACTTAGAGGACATAGTTTCTTAATACAGGGTTGTTTCTTCTTCAGTGGTCTAGTGGTTAATTAATCGGGCTTGAATCGGCCATACCTTACGCTCAGTAGTTCGAATCCTAGAGATGGCTGGAAGTTTCTAGAGGTGGAAGTATCTCTGGAAGCAGCTCTGTCCGTCTGTCGTTTAGTAGCGATTTTTTCGGAAACAAGGTGCCTCATTCATGTAAACTTTTAGCGAGTTTAGAGAGGCCCCATATTAGAGCCCTGAAGCTCCCTCATCTCTACAGTACTCTCGGAATTCTATCGTGTAGAGGCTTAGGTCGGTCTCTTAAACCTCTATGTTCCTGACTTGGCCTAGCCTAGTGTCCCTATGTCCCGAAAGGACTTACCGACTGTATGCTAACTTTTTTTTTCATATTTTCAAACATTTATTACCCTCTTTAACGTCAAAATCTGATACCATTTTTTCCTAATGAACCCTACATTCTTACTTATTATTTATTATTATTATTATTATTATTATTATTATTATTATTATTATTTGCAGACTAATTTACCTGAACTGAACGTTATTTATTTTATGAAACTATCTTCCCCAGAATTTAGGTGGCATTATTATAACTGATCTGTTCCTCCTCACTCACTGTTGAATTCTTATTGATATTTTCATAGCAATAGGGTCCATTTTTTACCTCTTCTTCTCGATGACCTCCTGTTAGATTCCATTTATTACTACCAGGAAAGATCTGTCATGATAAGTAGGCTGGAAACAGTCTCCATATGCCTCTTCAGTACAGTGACATCTTTCATTAATCATTACTTAGACGCATTATTTTTCATGTCAGAGAGAGTATGCATTTAAGGGTCCTATTCTAAGTGGCATTGTAGGCTTGGCAGCACTTGTTTCTTAGCGATTTATTCTGGATATTACGCACTAGTAGTTTCTTTTGTGTTATTTGCATCTTTTGTTTACATTGGTTGCCTTGGTAATATACAGAAGGATATTGAGGTGTAATGTACAGGATAAATCGCTAAAGAAAAGGTGTTACAGAATCTCCCAAGGCACCTATAATACGAATACAAAAATAAAAGTGCTGCAACCTCTCACATCGTTATTTTCCCTCCCACTATTACGAAACTAACTCTGCGTACTTTTTTTTTTTTTTTACCTACGAAACCAGCACATCATTTCTCCTAGTACTGTGAATGTAGCAAAACGTTTTTCTCACTCATTCGAAATTAACAAAACGTATTTCTTACTGTTACGAAATTAGGAAGGCGTTTTTCTCACTCTTACGAAATTGGCAAGGCGTTTTTCTCACTCTTACGAAATTGGCACAGCGTTTTTTCTCACTCTTACGAAATTGGCAAAACGTTTTTCTCTTACGAAATTAGCAAAACGTTTTCTCACTCTTACGATATTAGCAGAACGTTTTTCGGAAATCCCTCACACTTACGCGAAACTAGCACAGACATTTTCCACACGGCTCTCACGCTCCTAGTAACCCCAGCACAGTAATTTTCACACGGTTAGGTAGCAGTCACGGCATTTATTACGCTCTTCCGCATCTAATAGCATTTTCTCTTATCCTTTCAACATTAACGCAGCATTTTTCACATAATTTTACTAATCAAGAAGTTTTTTTTCTTCCTTTTTACACTAACGAAACTAGCACATCATATGTACAAAACTAGCACAGCATAATATTTACGAAACTAGCACAGGATATTTACGAAACTAGCACAGCATATTTACGAAAACAGCACAGAATATTTACGAACTCGGCACAGCATACTTACGAAACTAGCACAGCATATTTACGAAACTAGCACAACATATTTACGAAACTAGCACAACATATTTACGAAACTAGCACAGCATATTTACGAAACTAGCATAGCATATTTACAAAACTAGCACATCATTTTTACGAAACTAGCGCAAAATTTTTCAGAGTGTTACGAAACTAGCACACAACGTTTATCAGGAGGCCCCTTTGACAAACACCCGCCTGGCTGCGATTGGGTTAAAATTTAGGAGAAAACGTGAGGCGCGACCCCAAGGCCTCTCTCTCTCTCTCTCTCTCTCTCTCTCTCTCTCTCTCTCTCTCTCTCACGACCGTGCACCCCTCTCATCCAACTCTATTTTCTTTTTCCTTCCTCTAATTCATTTTTCATATTGCCTTCCTTCCATCTTTTCTCTCTCTCTCTCTCTCTCTCTCTCTCTCTCTCTCTCTCTCTCTCTCTCTCTCTCTCTCTCTCATACACACACACACACACACACACACACACACACACAACGCAAAATCATTCTTGGTATCCTCGAATCCGATTTTCATTTCCCTCATCTTTTCTTCCTTTTCTTCCTTCCTTCCTTTTTATTATTTAATTTTTCCTCCTTCGCTTCGTCTGTGTGTCTGTTCTATGTCTGTTTTTCTGTCTGTCTGCCTGTCTGTCTGTCTGTCTGTCTGTCTCTGTCTCTGTCTCTGTCTCTCTCTCTCTCTCTCTCTCTCTACATCCCTCACTCCCTCTTGCTCCACATTCACGGCATTAAAGAGGAGTTGTGGAATTGACAGTGGAGTGAATATGAGGCTGAAGTGGAATGCAGTTGAGGTGGAGGTATGGAGTAGGTGTGGAGTGGGAGTGGATGAAATATAAAGTGAATGGATGGTGTAGTGAATGTGAGGAGGGATATGTATGACCGTGAGATGGATTAGGAATGGAGTGGTGAGGGGGAGTGTGATTGTGTGTGTGTGTGTGTGTGTGTGTGTGTGAGAGAGAGAGAGAGAGGAGAAAATAACTGATTGATTTACTGACTGTATATGAGTAACTGCAACATGAGAAGTTAAGCTGGAAATGAGAAAATGAATGGGAATATGACGAGTGGAAAGAGTGGCTGCTACAGAGGAAATGAAAGTGAAGACGAGAGTAAGAATGAGAGACGAAGATGACAGACTGTGTAGAATGTCGTGTGTGAATATGAGTGAGTGGGAGTAGGTGTGGGAAGGTGCATGGTATGTGAAAGTGACTGTAGGAATGTGTGTTAGTGAGTGAGAAAGAAATGAGCATGTGAGTGGCTGTAGATAGTTTGGTTGTGTGTGTGTGTGTGTGTGTGTGTGTGTGTGTGTGTGTGTGTGTGTGTGTGTGTGTGTGTGTGTGTGTGTGTGTGTGAGTGAATTAGTGAGTGAGTGAGTGAGTGAGTGAGTGAGCGAGTGAGTGAGTGAGTGAGGAAGGGAGGGAGTGTGTGAGAGTGAGTTACTGTGATTGGTAGGAGATAAGTGAACACCAGAACATTCATCTGAACACTCTGAACACTGATAAATATCTGAGTACCCTTTCTGAACACTTAGTCATCCAATAATGCCTCCATCTGAACAATGAACGAAGAAATTGAACACTCACTTGAACATCCACATATACACTCACCTGAACACTGAATTAAATACACACACACACACACACACACACACACACACACACACACACACACACACACACACACACACACACACACACACACACACACACACACACACACACACACACACACACACACACACACACACACATGAATACCTGAACTCCGACTTGCACATCAATTGAATACTTATTAGAATATCAATTTATACACTTCAATACCCACTCATACATACAGCCGAACACCTGAACACCTCACTCATGCACCCACCTGACCACTGTCATGAACAATAGCACGCACATTTGAACACTTGAACACCTACTTGCTCACTCGACTGAAAACGACCAGAACACCCCAGCACTTACCATAGCCGCGTCATGAGCGTGAGTAACCCTCCGTCATGCACACACACACACACACACACACACACACACACACACACACACACAGATATCAACAGGATTCATGCACGCACACGATATTCGATACATTTTTACACGTGAGGAAGATGGTAGTTCATAAAGCCCCAGCCTCACATGCAAACACGCACACAAAATTCCTCACTCACATGCACACACAACGACTAGCCAACATGCATACAGATATCGGCTCAATTACACTTATATGCACACAGCCTGTCCCACACATCCATGCACATAATCCTGTACGCTCATATTCACACAAACAAACACACACATGCGTGCATGGAATTTCGCACACACTGATACACACACAGAGATATATGTACAAACCCAAATTGAAGTACATCTCCCAACACCTCTTTCTCTGCGATTTATTTTGCCTTTGACACCTTAGTATCCTCGATTATGTTACTGATGCAAACTGGGTCGAAATCAAAGTGACAATTAGCCTACGGCAAATTATTAAGATTTAAAGCTCAAAATCAATCGCTAAAGACAAGGTGCTACAGACCCCCTTATGCTCTAGGTTCGTATTTTCGTTGGGTACGGAAGCTCCCTAACAACTATTCCTAAGCGATTTATTTTTGGATATGGGTTGTTAATATTTTTTTCTACGTTATTTATGCAGAGTATGGCGATACTGGATGGATTCATGCAACACAGAAGAGTACCGTAAGGTGTAAGGAACAAAATAAATCACTTAGGAAAAGGTGTTAGGGAGCTTCCTCAACTGACGAGAATATGGGCCCTAGAGAATTCACTTCAATATCGTCTTTCGTTAACCTAGTCGCCTATGACACCTTAACGCTCTCAGGCTCCTATGACGCCCTCTCAGGTGAATAAAATCTTCTGGCGGTAACCTGAATGGACTTCTACCTATGTTTTTGACCATGTAAGGGTTAATGATTTTTTTGCCCTCTGACACTTTCATATTTGTGGGATATTTTGACCTAATCTTTCACAGCACTCAAGCCCTTTAATCCTACAGTGCTCATATTCATAGGGTATACTGTACTTTCCTGCCTCACTCCCTCCTCAAGTGATTTCCAGCCCATCCCACTCATTCCTTTGCTAACCGTGCTCGTTCCTTTACCTCCATTGACCGCTTCAAGGTGTGTGTAAATCTTGAAGGGTTTCTTAGCCCGATGCAGGTCACACAGTTGAGGAGCGAGCTTGTTATTACACAGGCATCTATCAGACGATGGTATTCAAGGTGAGAAAGATCTTTAGCAGAGAGGGGGTGAGTGAAAGCGTGACTAACCCCTCCACCCGTAATCAGAAACGTTTCCTCTAGGCTGAGTAAAATGGGCTGGATATAGGAAGACCAAAGTAAGGAAATAAACGTAACAGTACTGAAGGAATTAAGTGCGTTTATATTTTGTCATTAGTGAAGGAATAAGCTACATACGCATATTTATTTACATCACTGTTCATCTCTTTTTTGATCTTTGTGGAGAATTTAACTTACCTTTAATCTCTTCTCTACGATGACATCTTTTTCACTTTATTCAGGCTATCACAAGACGATTTTATTCAATTTTAGAAAGATTTACATAAGTGAAGGAATGAGTATAGGCTTGATCTGACCCCTCCAGTTCGAGAAGGCTCCTCTGATTTCTACACGACTGTCTGGTTATAGCACAAAAAAAAAAAAAAAAAATGACAGACGCCCACGTAATAATGAGGCTAAGAAACGAAATGTGTGCCTGTGTGTTTCGGGTATATTTCTGTGTGTACTTTCTGTGTGCGTGTGTGCCTCTTTTCATATGTACTCGTATGTGTGTGTGTGTGTGTGTGTGTGTGTGTAAACAAGCAAAACTACAATGATAAACATCAAGTCCCCAATTTTATCCCAAAGGCGTAGAGCACAGTACATTGTAATTAGCACACTTGACACTTTAATTCTGCTGGCCACGTACACACGCACACGCCTACACACAGGCCACACACTTAGACACCTACACACAAGTCTACACGTTCACATAGCTATGAGCCAAGTATACACACACACACACACACACACACACACACACACACACACACACACACACACACACACACACACACAATTCTCCACCACCACCACAACCATCACATTACCATCACATACTGCATCACATTATTACCACCACTACCATCACCTGTACCACTGGCACCACCATCTACACCACAACCACATCACTGACACCCACTACTAGCACCACCACCTAACCATCATCACCACCATTATCGCCATCACCTCACCATCACCACAGCAGCTGCATGATATCACCATCCACCATCATCACCACACCTGTCATCCACCATCACCATCACCCCTACTACAGCCATCATCATCAAATCACCACGACCACCTCCGCCACTAATCACGTAACATCATCATCACCATCACTACCACTTCCATCAGTACACCACAACCATCGTCACCACATCCACCACCAACACCACCATTAACACCATCACTTCCATCACCACCACCAGAACTACCATGAATTCCATCACCACCCACCATCACCATCACCATTCTCAGCATCACCATCACCAGCACCATCACTACCACAATCACAACCACAGCAAGTATCACCATCATCCACAATCACTGCCATCACTACACCACTACCGCCACCACCACCACCACCATCACAACCACAGCACATCATCATCATCCACTACAATCACCACCACCACGACTTTCACCAACACCACTACAACCACTACCACGACTATCACAACCACCACCACATCCACCAACACACCACCATGCCAGCGAGTACCACAATAAATATTTTCCATGTATGAGCTTGCTGTAGCGTGAAAATAAAAGGCTTTAGCAAAATTGAATTAGTTTACCTGATGATGAAAACAGTGGTAAATGGTGAGCTGTAGGCGGGTAGAATTTACTCATTACAGGTGTCAAAGTAGGCCACTCCAGGCGTACATGATCATTACTGACACACACAAACACACACACACACACACACACACACACACACACACACACACACACACACACACACACACACACACACACACACACACACATTGCATAGCCCACGAAGGAAGTGTTTTTACCAGCGTGACAGATAGAAGATTAAGGATACATCTTATTAAAGCATCATTCCGTCAGCCTATTTCTGAAGACTCACGACTTCTGAATGCACTGTACAGTAAAGGCAGTCTTCTTATAGGTCAGGGATATATTCCAAAATATTCCAATACACTTTCTACTTCCTTGTAGACACTGGGAAATTATCTACAAGTACGTACTGGAATTCAATAGACAGTTTTTCTTTCATGTTGCCTACAATAGACTTACCAGCTAAACGAACACCCTCTCACCCCCCAAAAGGATATATATAATAAGGATATACTGTATAGTTCCTTATGTTGTATTGACGAGGACAACTGGCATACACGTACAACACGAATTAACCTCCTCATCACTCTTCATTCATGGTGCCACTGATCTTACTTATTCAGTTTAGCAGTAACCTTTCGTAGACTCATAGAATAGATACCATAGGGAAAATCTCTGTCAAAAGCAAACCCCCCCAAATTCCAAAAAGTATGCAGTTCCTTGTCTTCCTTTGTAGTGGACATTATACTGAAGTGTGGCCAAGTGCTTCAGTAATATTAAATCCCATTTGATTTTTCTGTGACAAGGCAATAACTGTAAATTTTGAAATGCTTTCCGCACACACACACACACACACACACACACACACACACAGACTCGAGGTGTCTGCCTGTATTTTTTACACTCGCATTAGCAACGCACGCGCTTCCCATTATTCTCTCTCTCTCTCTCTCTCTCTCTCTCTCTCTCTCTCTCTCTCTCTCTCTCTCTCTCTCTCTCTCTCTCTCTCTCTCTCTCCACAAAAACACACATCAAGCGCGCGCGCACACACACACACACACACACACACACACACACACACACACACACACACACACACACACACACACACACACACACACACACACACACACGGATCGGTACATCACACCCACACACAAATCTATACAGCACACACACACGCACACATATCAATACAGCACAAACAGACACACAGGCACACACACACACACACACACACACACACACACACACACACACACACACACACACACACACACCAACAAAATGCATACAACACACACATCAAGCGCACGCACACAGTCTCACACACACACATATACCTGCACATAGATAAATACACACGCACAAGCACGCACGCACGCACACATATCAATACAGCACACACAGACACACAGACACACACACACATATCAATACAGCACACACAGACACACAGACACACACACACACACACACACACACACACACACACACACACACACACACACACACACACACACACACACACACCAACAAAATGCATACAACACACACATCAAGCGCACGCACACAGTCTCACACACACATATACCTGCACATAGATAAATAGACACGCACAAGCACGCACGCACGCACACATACACGCACAGTGAATTCGCACACACGCAGAGCCGGGCTGAGTCATGCAATAGACGGGAGAACTTGGGTGTGGGGAAACACAGATCACTGTCGCCAGCACACACACACACACACACACACACACACACACACACACACACACACACACACACACACACACACACACACACACACACGGACAAGAACATTCAAGGCAACACAGGCACTCACACACAAGCATGAAAGGCACAGTCAGAAAAAAAAAAAAGTTACACCATTCCAAGCTCCATTCAGCCTGACACAGGGAACGAGAAATCTGTATAGTGTTCTGGGAGTCTGTAAATAAAAGGAATGTGTTCTGGTATTTTGAACAGTAAATATCATAAATTCGACCCAAACTACAACTATATTATTGCTTGTTCTGGGACACCATCTTCTTCGATAGTTGATTATTTGTTCCCTGAAGATAATCCTGTTTCTGTGTAGCTTGCTAGAGTTAGGAGTAGTGTCTAGTGGTTTTGCAGTATGACTAAGTTCTTATTTTGCTTTTGATAACACAGGATTATTATTATTATTATTATCATTATTATTATTATTATTATTATTATTATTGTTGTTGTTGTTATTATTGTTGTTGATGTCGTTCTTGTTTTTATTATTATCTTTATTATTACTATTATTATTATTATTATTATTATTATTATTATTATTATTATTATTTTGTGGTAAGTGGGGGCGCTCACCATCCACTCACTCGATGTAGTGCTGCTCTCGGATGTCTGCCCTTTCCTCTCTCCCATCCTTCTTTCCTTCCATCCTCTTCTGTCTTTCTTTCCTTCATTCTTTCCTTGTCCTTCTGCCTACGGGTGACTTTACACTCCCTTTTCTGTCTTTCTTTCCTTCATTCTTTCCTTTTCCTTCTGCATGTGGGTGACTCTACACTGAGTGACAAGCCAAATGGTTTCCTGTACACCAGGAAACCATTTACCGTACTACGCTGGGTGGTAACCATATAACCAAGTTTTGGCACCTGGTGGTTTAGTGGGTAATTATTGCATTCCAGTCGGATTGAGCCGGTGAAGGCTTGTATCCAAGGGGTGGTTGGGGTTGATTGCTCACGTAGTGCCACTCAGGGATGAGTGAGGCTGGTCACTCATCTTAAATGTCGAGACCAACTGCCTAGCCCCGGGCTTCTGCGCTCCTCATGGGGCAAGGTGGGATTGGATGATGGATGAATGGATGGATTATTATTATTACTACTATCATTATTATTATTATTATTATCATTATTATTATTATTATCATTATTATTATCATTATCATTTAGCATAGGAGATATCTCTAGTAATTTGGTGGCTGGAAGTAATCGCTATTTTCCTTTTATGTGTCTTTTACGCCTACCTTATTCCATTTTAGGTAACTCCAGATGATTTTATTCAGGATAGACTGCGAACTGGAGGGGTTGACTCTATTCTTGTTACCAGCAGACGATTTTCCTCAGCTTAGGGTAGACTGGGTACTGGAAGGATTCATGTTCGTAAGATATGTGACAAAGGAGACTTCACTCTAGGTATTTCACACTAACCTGGCCCAGATATTCGTCCTTTTGTAGCTTATTTCACACAGATCATTGGCAGAAAAAGACAATGTTACGGCTCTGCGCTCTTTTCATAGCACTTCTTCATGACTAGCATCATATTCAAGAATTAATCTCGTATTACGACTTAACACTCAAGATGGACGCGTGTCAATTTTGGGCCAAGTAAAAGTGAAAACAGCATAGCATCTCTTCCTCAGCGATTCATTGTAGACATCCTCTTGCATATCATCGACTCAAACTATGTCCATATTAAAACGATATAATTGACGTACAGAAGAACATTTAGAAGCAGTGAGCAAAATAAATCGCCAAGGAAAAGGTGCTACGAAGGTTTTTCGCCAGTTAGAAGAGGACCTACGTTTTCCCACTTCACAACCAGGCATACCAACCTTTCCGAAAAGATAAAAACAACTTATGGTCTTTCTGTAATCCATCGTACCCGTCAATACAAATATTATGTATGTACTCGTCTATCTGTTTGTATGTATGTATTATGTATCTCTGTCTGCCTATTTATGCATCCTTTTATCTATCTATCTATCTATATGTCTATCTATCTATGTCAGCCAATACATCGACCTACCTGTGCATACTCAGGTTCCTTAATTCCAACAGAGGTAGGTGCAACGAATCACAAGAAGGTCACTCTGTCTTCCATGCTCAAGCTGCTCTTTCTCCAACTCACACCAGTCTCTCTCATATACCACTCCACCCCATCCTTCCATCTCGTCATCGTTATCAGCATCTTTCTTTTATTTCTTTTCCTTTCTCTGTATTTTTTGTTATTTTTTGCTCTGTACACCATCCCACGCACAAGCATACACTATTATTCATGTACACTAATTGGGCAAAAATTTTTAATGAGGGTATTTACAGAAGCGCACATGTAGTTACTTAAACGTGTGTACTTGTGGATGCACACATACGATTAGAAACGCATATATATATATATATATATATATATATATATATATATATATATATATATATATATATATATATATATATATATATATATATATATACGTATAATGGCAGATAAACAGTTGGGCAGACTATTGTTCTCTGCGGGAAACTCACACACACACACACACACACACACACACACACACACACACACGGGGAAATAGATAGCCTCCTTCATACATACGTGCTACTTGAACACACACACACACGGGGAAACAGATAGCCTCCTTCATACATACGTGCTACTTGAACACACACACACACACACACACACACACACACACACACACACACACACGGGGAAACAGATAGCCTTCATACATACGTGCTGCTTGAACACACACACACACTCTGACGGAGACAGATAGTCTTCACACATACTTACTGCTTGAACACACACACACACACACACACACACACACACACACACACACACACACACACACACACACACACACACACACACACACAGTCGGAAACAAAGAGGCTTCACTCATACTTGCTGCTTGCACACACACACACACACACACACACACACACACACACACACACACACACACACACACACACACACACACACTTCCAAGCATGGAGTGTGTCAAAGGTGATAACTCCTACATAATTAGGAGGTAAACGAATTGAGAAACACACCTTACACGTGGACGAAAGTGAAGTGACTCTCTCTCTGACCTCAAATTTCCCCTTAGTGTATTCCTGTTCATTTGAATTCCTGTCTCAATCCCCTGTATTTCATTCTTGGTCTTTGTATTCGTCTTTCAATTCTCTCTGCCTCATAGTGTGTAGCCCAGTACAGTTATGAATAGTTGGCATTGAGTTGGGTATTTAGAAAGCTTGACTGGTGAGAGGAGGGAGTGCTGCAGATCCTTGGACATTGATGGTTGTTTTCCTACTATGTCTTTTTCCTTTTGTCTTTCTCTGTATCCTACCCTCTCCGTGTAAGGTGATGATGATGAAGATGATGATGATGATGATGATGATGTCAAAAATTTCCATAGGCATGATTGGGGAGTGAAGAAAAGTGTGATCTGGTATACTGGAAGCTCTTACACTTGTCAAATTTCCTTTTTTAGTTGTAAGCTTCTGTCCCATCTCATTTACAACGTGTGAAGTTAGGAGAAATTAATAAGGAAAATAATGATCGAGCCAGTCTTTCTTTTATTAACTGCTTAAATATTTCTAAAGACTCCAGTATACTCCATCCATCCATTCTTATAGCCAAGGCAGTAGTATGTATTGCTTTTTACTTTCATTTTTTTTTTTTTTTTGGAAAGCTTGAGTTAGTGGACTGATGCCTAACTAATTTCATTAGATTTTCTGGTGATAGTTTTCCGACTTTTGTGTTTCCCCTTCCTGGTTCTAGATCTGCCAGCCATATTTTAAACAGAAGTGTAGTGGGTTATGATGATGGTGATGATGATGATGATGATGATGATGATGATGATGACAAAAGTGAAGATGGCGATAAAGGCGAAGATGAAGGGAAAGGTGATGGACGGTGATAGTGATGATGAAGATGATAACGGTGATGATGATGATGATGATGGATGATGATAGATGAATGATGTATGGATGATGATGATGATGATGATTCCAGCCAAGCATGTCGTGAAATTTACTGTCCTGTTCCGTAGCTTTTTGTTCATCCCATATCCCTCCATTGGCATTTCAGTGACCTTCCCTGAATCGCTTTGACATTTCCACGCCCATTGAAGCTAACTGTTGTATCCTCCTCCTGAATGACCTAAGCTTTCCCGATGTAGCAAGTAACTCTCTCTCTCTCTCTCTCTCTCTCTCTCTATCAAGGTTGTATTGACGTCTTCTAGGTCAAAAATCTGTCCTATGGCGAACTCAGTTGTCTGGAGGTCACATAAGCAGAAGAAGACTGCAAACATTTTCAAGGGAATGTACGATGGTCTCCACACCCCTACACTGACATATTCTAGTGCAACTTGCCTTGATGATTAATGAACATACAAAAAAAAAAAAGGATTTCAAAATTTTCGTCTTTCCATTTTTTTAACATTTGACGCAGTAAATCCATTTATAAGGCCCCCAAAATATATATCTTGGGCTATTGGCTTAAGAAACAGTTGTGCAAAGTTTGAAACGAATCATTGAAGAAATAAAAGAATTGCGCCAATATGAAAGAGCATTTGGGGGAAAGGAGAAAGAAACGGAGGAAACAGTACGATAGCTCTAGACACTGCTGAAGAGACCTAATGAGAAGGACTACCTAAATCTAAAGGAACTAAATTCATACCACCCTATTATGCTCTGCCATCGTGCTGATGAGGATACGATGAGTGTGGGAAAAGGGTCGATGGCTGCGAAAAAAGAGCTGGGAGTGATATACCGTAAATATTGATGAAAGAGAACAGTTTTCCTTGTAGTCTGGGATATTTCTTTACATTTTTTACCTCAGAGATATGTTTCTGTTTTAAGTATATTGTTATCGCCTTGTGCATATGAGATAGAGGGTGTGTGAGCTGGGGGGACGGCAGCTTAACGGCAAGAGACAGGGCGTCATTCAGGTGATTTGTTTGTGGCACCCCTTACGGGATTAAGGCGTCTGTCTATGGGTAGGCAGCTGGATAGGGTTGCTCATGGAAATTAGGTCGACCTTAAATAGCTATGGACAACATACAAGAAAAAATTAAGATGAAATATGAGAAACCAACCGCTTTACAGTATTACAAGGTCTCCCATACAAACGACAACAGGTAAAAAAAAAAATAAGATGAGATGGTGATAATAAGGGAATGGAAGAAGTTGACCATTTACCGCCGAATGATTAAGAATGAGAAGAAGAAAGTGTACGCAAACCCCCTATTCTTTATGGTCGTTTACAGATTATTTTATTCTATTTTATTTTTTATGTGTTTAGCCTGCATACCACGTAAAAGAGCGCATTCAGTATCAAGGTAGAGAAACCCCGCGCGATTTAAAAATAGCTCATATGCTAGGCCTTTCCTCTCAGTTCATGTCTCAGTTTCAGGTCGTATCCAGAGTGGCTTTGGAGATTACGGAGCACTTCTTCCTAAGCGATTTATTCTACACATTCCACCTCCTAATTCTCAGGTATTGATATAAATTATGCTGATTTTAGAGCAATGCAAATCATGTTTAATAGAATGTTAAGGTGGGATGTGTAGGATAATTCGATGAGGAAGAGGTGTTACGAAGCCTTCTGCGCAAGCTAGAGTACGGCCATTAGTTCCAACAAGCGATTCGCAGCCCAACAGAGAGAGAGAGAGAGAGAGAGAGAGAGAGAGAGAGCACCACACCACATCACCACACCACACCACATCACCACACCACACCACACCACCACCACACCACCTCGTCTCCCGGAACTCCACTCTGCCCCTCCTTACCACCCGAATACCACCACATTTTTTTCCTCCTTTAGATGCTGGAGGGGTGGGAGGGTCATCTCGGAGTCTGGCCAAATTCCAGAGATTTTATTCCAATTGCCGACCACATAGTATTTTGGCCTTGATGTTATGCCGTCAGTTTTGTTTTTGTTCAGTCAGGTTTTTATTATTATTATTATTATTATTATTATTATTATTATTATTATTATTATTATTATTATTATTATTATTACTGTTATTTTTGTTGTTGGTGGTGGTAGAGATGATGTTATTGTTGCTGTTGTTGTTTTATTGCTGTTTTTATTGTTGCTGTTCTGGTAATTCATCTAAACATGCACCCGCTGGATTACAAGCTGAAGTTATCCTTTCCCTGACGTCCACCTCCTCCTTTCTTGGGGTAGGGAAGTGGCTGAAGGACGCATGCATAACCGGGCAGAGGAGTCGCCTGGCCATATCAATGCCACCACACGTAGGGGTCCCTCTCCTGTCCCGCCCAGCCTCTTAACTCCATCATTCAGATAGCATGTTTAATTGGCTTATTCTTTTTATTTCCAGAGTTTTATTTTTCAGGTCAGGGGGGATCCTTATTACTCAGGGTGTTGATGGAGGTTACTTGCCACCCGTCTAGTCCTGAAACGTCTCCCGGACGACCAAAAGTAGCGAGAATTAACTGAAAGTGACATCCATCTTCTGAGCGGGTTAAAACCCGCACGCACACACACACACACACACACACACACACACACACACACACACACACACACACACACACACACGAGAGAGAGAGAGAGAGAGAGAGAGAGAGGAACTATAAGGTAACTACACAAAACGAAAGTACACACACGTGCGCGCGCGTGTTTATTTGTGTTCTCTCTCTCTCTCTCTCTCTCTCACACACACACACACACACACACACACACATTGCAGGGACACAAGCAGCTATCTAGGGTGTGATAATTCAAACAGGAAACGCTTTGATTATGGGGCAGTGCCAGGAGGGAAGGGAGTGAGGGGGGGCGAAGGAAGGGAGGGAGAGAGGAGAGGGTTGAGGAAGTGGGGAGAGAGGGAGAGGCTGGTGGAAAGGGAGGGAAAGAGGTACGAAATGAGAATAGAGGTTGGAGAAGGATAAGGAGAGCTGTGAGGGAAATGGGAGAGGAGGGAAGGCATGGGGATAGGGTGAGAGGTGCACGGCTGAAGGAAAGGAGAAGGGAGAGAAGTCGTGTAAGAAGGGAGGAAGGAGAGAGAAAGGGGAATTGGAGGGAAGATGAGTGAAGGAATGCTGGTTGTCAGGAGGGGGAGAAGGAAGGGTGGGGCAGAGGGAGGTGAGATAGGAGGAAGAGGGAGATGAGGTAGGGGAAGGAAAGTAGAGGACGATGCTGGAGAACTGTGGAGGTGACGGTGATGTGAAGGGAGGAGGAAAGGAAGGAGAGGAAAAGTGGGTTGGATTTTAGGGGAAGGTGAGGAAAGGTGGGGAAGAAGGATGTGAGAGTATGGCGAGAGAGGGTGGGAGGGGGAGGGGATGCAAGGAGGAAGGCAAAAAGAAAATGGTTCTGGGGGGAGATGGAGGAAGTGAGGATGGTCAAGATGAAGGAAAAAGTATAGATGGTGAAGGAGAGTGGGAAGACGATTTGAAGGAAGGTGGAGTGGAAGATGAGGAAGACTGTGACAGGAAGGTGAGGGAGGAGGGTATGGAAGTAAGAAATAAGGTGTAAAAGGAAGAAGGGAGGAAACTTGAGGATGGTATGAGAGGTAGATGAAGGGAAAAGATATGGAAAAAAAAAAAAGAGGAATAACAGAGAAAAATTTGAAAGGATGGTGAGGTGAAGGAAGAACTGAGAAAGGTCTTGACGGAATATATGAGAGAAAGGTGAAGGAAGAAGGTGAAAATGAACAGAAAGACAAGGGAGCTAAAAGAAATGATATAAGGATTATTTAAAGACGAACTGAAAATTAAAGGAAAAGAATACGAAAGGGATATGAAAAAGTATTGGGAAAAAGAAGAAGGGAGGAGATGCTATGAAGAGGAGTGAGGAAGAGGGATGTGAGAGAAAAATGAGGAAGGAAGGAAGGAGGGGAAGTTGAAATGGAGCCAGAAAGGTCGGAGTAGGACAAGTAAGGTAGTAAGAGGAAGTGAAGGAGGGCGTAAGAAGAAGAGGAACTAAAAAAAAAAAAAAAAAAAGATAATGAAGGAAGAAGAGGGACGAAGACGACAAAATGAACATAGGAGAAAATGCAGGAAGGGGAAGACAGAAAGAGAAATTGAAGAAAATGGAAGAGAGGAGAAGAAAAATTAAAATAATTATAGATGACTGTATATTAAAATGAGCTAAGATGAAATGAATGAAAAAGTAAAGAAAGGCAGTGAGAAATATAAAGAAGGATGAAGAAAGAGAGATAAAGGTTAAAGAAGAAAGAAGAGATTTGGGGGAAAGTAAAGTGTGAAGGAACAGATTGAGAGGAAGGATTTGAAAGGAGGACTAAAGGAAACAGAGTAGGATGCTGGGTGAAAGTGAGAGGAGAGGATGTTGATGCTGGATGGCGAAAGGAGGGCAAGGGATCAAGGACCATGTGATGAGACGCAATGAGACACTGGATAGTGAAGTTGTGTAAAGCAGAAGAAAAGAAAGTGATGCATGAAAGTAATGGCAGTAGAAGGGAAGTGAACGATGAGAGGAAAAAATCATGAACTGAAGATGCGGGTAAGATGAAGTAGAAGAAATGTGTAAAATGACAGTAGGAAATGGGATGAAAGAAAAAGCAGTGCATGAAAATAGCAGGATTATAGGAAATGAGTAAAAGATGGAAGGATAAAGTAAGGAAATGAGGGAGAATGGGGTAGCTAGTAGAAGAAATAAAATGAGAGTAATATAATCTATCTATCTATCTATATACCTAGGCTGCTTCCCCCAAGGAAAGGGAGGTAGCCGAGACAGGACGACTCACTCTCCATTTACTCATCCATTCAAACACATTCATTCGCATCTTAGCCCCAAAGGGGAGAACGGACAGATCCTCACCGCATCACACCGCACAAGGGTCAACTGCGCAATGCAATCAGTGACATCCACAGCAGGGCCCGACAGCAGAACTGGTTTACCCCTGCCACATCATAACAGACCCATCCCCTTACCCGCACCTGACCTGACTAGCTGATCAGACCAAATGCGGGAGAATATCCCCTCAGGGCTGCGTCATCACTTATTCATTCACAATTTCTCTCCATTTATTTCTGTCACGCACAGCCACTCTTCCTTGCTCAACAGACATCCCTCTCGCATCCAGCTCTCTCTTCACACTGTCCATCCATCCTATTCGTGGTCTTCCTCTCAGTCTTACACCTCTCACATCAGATCTAGTTATCTTTTTCACCAATCGCTCATTATCCATTCTCTCCATATGCCCAAACCATTGCAACACCCTCTGCTCAACTCTACCAGCCATCTCCCGAACAACTCCAGTTCTCCTTCGCACTTCATTATTTTGCACCCGATCCATACGCGTCACTCCACATATACTCCTCAGACATCTCATCTCCATTACATTCAAACTTTTCCTCTCTGCTACACCCATATTCCATGTTTCAGCCCCATATAATGCAGTCGGTACCACAACACCCTCATACAGCCTTCTCTTTACATCTATTCTAAGCGAACGACATTTAAACACTTTTTTCATTCCTCCCAGCACCTTTCCTACTTCATTTATTCTAAACTTCACTTCTGCATCTATTCTTCCATCCACAGCAACATGTGACCCTAGATATTTAAAACAATCTACCTCCTCAAGCAACTCACCATTCAAAACTATATTCATCCCCCTACCATCTATCAACCTCGTACACTTCATCACTTTACTCTTATTCTCATTTACTTTCAATTTCCTCCTTTCACACACCCTTCCAAACTCCTCTACCAACTGTCTCAATCTCTCCTCTGAATCAGTCACCAATGCAGTATCATCTGCAAACAGCAGCTGCTTCAGATTCCACTCTCCTCCATCAACATTTACCAGACTCAGACCACCTAAAACTCTTGCATTCACCTCCCTTACAACACCATCCATGTAAATATTAAACAACCAAGGCGACATCACACATCCCTGTCGCAGCCCCACTCTCACTGGAAACCAATCACTCACAGCATTCCCCACTCTTACACACGCTCTACTATTTACATAAAAACTTTTCACCCCTTTTAGTAACCTACCATCAAGTCCATACAATCTTAAAACAGTCCATAAAGCCTCCCTATCAATTCTATCATACGCTTTCTCTAAATCCATAAATGCCCAAAACACATCCTTGCCTTTCGCTAAATACTTTTCACACACTTGTCTCACAGCAAACACCTGATCAACGCATCCTCTCCCTCTCCTAAAGCCACACTGCTCATCACTAATCACTCCCTCTGTACCCTCTCTAACTCTCATAATTAACACTCTACCATACACTTTACCTACAACACTCAACAGACTTATACCCCTAAAGCTAGTACTATAAGAAAGCTAGTAATATAAGAAAGCATAAAAAAGAAAATGACGCATGGATACAAAAGGAGTGAGCGATAAAATGAAAGATAAAGAGAAAATAAAAATAGCGAAATAAAAAAGAACTAAGCGAGGAAAAACAGAGTTGAGAAAACAAAGTGAAAGAAGGTGATGGGAGGAAAGGGGAAAGTGATCCATTAAGATAACATAAATATTAAGTAAAATATTGATGATAATAGGAAGGAAAAGAGGATGGTAAAGGAGGAAGGCTTAACCAGAAGCAGAAGGAACGGGAGAGTGTGAAGACAGGAGAAGGAAGGAGTGAAAGCCTGAATGAGAGAAGAAAGAAAGAGAATCGAGAAGGGGGCAGTGAATCGATGGGGGTTGGGGCGGATGGGAAGAAAAAACAAAGGAAGAAGAAGGGAAACGTGACTGAAGAAAGGCGGAAGGAGGAGTCTAGTCGATAGAGAAGAATGGGTGATTGGGAAGAGTGGGAATGCCGACAGAGGAAGAAGAAGAAAGAATAATGGAAAGAAGAGGTTAATACTGTAAGAATAGCGAAGACAAGATATTAAACGAACATGCAGGTACATATGACGTTCTTAATGAAAAAGAAATATAACAAAGGAAAGAGGAAGCAAAGAAGATACTGATTTCAACAGATGGGGGGAAGGAAGGCACACTGAGATGAAAAACAAGGTAGGAAGGAAAAAAATAATAGAGGATGAAGGTAGTGATTATGTGTAGGTGTGGCGGAGAGTAGATCGGTGATGGTGGGGTAGGAATCCTGTCTGGGAGGTTTAAGTAAGTGGGTGCTTAGGATGAAAGGAAAATGGCAGGGTGCATGGGATGAATTAAGGAAGGATCAGGGACGTAGCTAGGAAGAGGAGGGTAGGATGCGAGTGAGAAAAGGAAGGAAGGAGGAAGGAAAGGAGGAAGGGAGGGGGGGGATTGATGGAGGGTTAGTTTTACAGGTTTCTGAAATGACGTCAGATATTGACAGTTTTAAACAAGAGATCTGCCTAAACTTAAAATCTTCTGGAGATATTCAAAGTAAGAATTCATTTTTCTGTGTTCGACTCTGGACTAGACATGACATTCCGTTCCCCAAGGACCCACGATCTTTCTACATGCCACACACCTTCATATATCCCCACTTCGGTGCTGATACTCACTATCTACGAGTATACTGAACATATACTAAAACAGTAATTCAGGGAAGGTGGGATGGCATGAAAGGAGAATGTTTCATAATACGTTGGTGGGTCTTGGGAAAGATCAGTAAATTCAGTTTCAAAGAACGTTTAAATTGTCAGACTTTCCTGCCTCATGCATGGGATTGAACTCGCTTCCTTTCAGACAGTACACAACTCCTCCAACCAAATGTATGTAATGGGAAGGGTGGGGGTCCCTGGGATGATGTCAGACCGCTGGGAGTGGCAAACTGGTTTATTCGCGATGAGGAAGGCAAAGTGGAGGTGTTGGTGAGAAAAGAGATCAGAATTAAATACTGACGGTGTAAGTAGAGTCTGCGTGTGTTGCTAGGAGAGAAAGGGATTGTTAGCGAGGAGGGAAGCAAATTGGAGGCGCTGGTATGAGTGAGATAAGTATTGAATATAGAAGGTTAAAAAAAGGAACTGATTTTTACTGGAGGATAAACTATTGGTATACCGGTTCCTAAGACACGTCAGATGTTAAGGAAAGGTAGACTGAATGGTAACAAGAGTGAGAGTTGGTGAGGCTTAATTAAAATCGGTTTAGATAGTACTTAGGGGGAATTTTACGGTGAAAGAGTAAGGGAAGCGGATGGAAGCCTGGACTGGTTGAACGTGTGGAGGGGCACAAGCTGAAGGTGTTGGTGAGAAGCAAGTTTTAAGATAAATATAAATGGTTCAGATAAAGTTTGGGTGCGTGCGTTGCTGTGAGAGTAAAAGGAACGGTGTGAGGTTTCTGTGATTTAAGAGTGAAGGTAATAGTGGACTAGCTATTCGCGTGGAAGAAGCAAATCAGATGGGCTGCTGAAAGAGGGGTTAGAGAATTCAATATAGACGGTTCTGATAAGGTGTGCATGCGTTCGTTGCCAGGAGACTAAAGGCAAAGATATGAAGCTTCCGTGACGCCATACCGTAAGGAACTGTAGATTGTGTGGTAGGAGGAAGAGGGTAAATTGAAGGTGTTGGGAAGGCAAGATAAAAAGAATGAATATTAACAATTCCTATATACCATGGTTCCACTCCTGGGATGAGAGAATGAAGTAAAGGGATAAAAAATTGTGAGATGGTGTCAGATACTAAAAAATTATATAACGATTGTTCTTAAAAGGGAAAGCAACTCAGAGGTGTTGCGAAGAGAGGGGTTAGAAAATTAAATACGGAGGGTTCATGTAAAAATTGTGTGTTTACTGAGAGAAGAGCAAGGAAAACTGATACATGATTTAGTGACGTTAAACTGCAGGTAGTGGTGAAGTGGTTGGTAGCAAAGGCGGAGCAGATCTGAGGTTTTAGTGAAAAAAGGAGATAAAAACTGGGATTATAAGAAGGAATATAGATGATTCATATATGGCCTGGCTCCACTTATGGGATGGAGGTGTAAAGAGAATGAGATGTTAGATGTTAAAAAAGAGAAGTACTGGTTGTTCTTATAAAAAAAAAAAAAAAAAAAAAAAAGAGCAATTCGGATGTGTTGGTATGGGAGGGAAGAGAAAATTACATATACACGTCTCAGTTACTTGTGTGGATTTTATTGATTAAAAAAGAAAAAAAGGAAGGAAAATTGGTATATGATCCAGTAACATCAGACTGCAGTAATTAGTGAACTGGTTATTGGTAAGGACGGAGCAGATTCGTGTTGCTCGTATACTCCTTTTACTCTAACTTGGCCTAAAATTCCCATCTTTCCATCTTGAATGCTGCGTTGTATGAGCAGATTTACACAAGATTATGAAGCTAGTCACAAAGAAGTGCTATGACGAGTACGTAGAGTGGTAACATTGTCTCCTTCTGCCACAGAGCCACGTGAAATTAGCTGTAAAAGGAGAAGATCCGGGTCAAGTTAGAGTAAAAACACTATGGTGGGAATGGACATAAAATCTAAATATAGGGAGTCAGATAGGAATTGGGTGTTTGTTAGGATGTAAGAGAAAGAGGTATAGGCTGTTAAGAGATGAGAAATTGTAAGGAGTGGTAAAGGTGCTGGTAATAAGGAGAGAGCAGTTTGGACGTGTTTGTAGGCAAGGAAATAAAGATTCAATATAGAAGGTTCAGGGCTTGGGTGCGTTGCTAGAAAGGTGGTTGGGGAATGAGAGAAAGAGTGTGTTGCTGTGCAGGTGGCCAAAGGAACAGACGACGAAATAAAATAACGTGGAAGAATGGAAAAGCGAAGGAAAAACAGAAAAGAGTGAGTGAGTGAGAGGGGAAAGCGTGGAAGTTACTAGAAAAAATGCACGAGGCGGAGGGGGGGGAAAAAAGAGTATACAAAAGTGAAGGGAGAAAAAGGAAATACTGAGAG
>NC_136958.1:42037248-42069748 GCF_032717465.1 Coenobita brevimanus | reverse complement strand
GTTACAGTATTATATTAGCCGGGCGTACCCAGAAATAAATCGCTAAGGAAGAGGTGCTAGGGAGCCTCCTGAAGAGACGAAAATACCAGCTCAACTAACACCAACCACCACGCCATATAATACTCCTGTTCGATTTTTTTTTCAATATTTATGAGCTTTCAAATTTTGCTTCCTTTTTTCTGCATCATCATCATCATCATCATCATCATCATCATCATCATCATCATCATCATCATCACCATCATAGGGAAAAGGTGCTTGAGAGGGACGCCTTCTCGTGGTGAAGCCGATATAACTTGTCTGCGCCACTGCCCGGTTATGCAAACGTTCCTCACCATCCCTGTCCCCCGAAAGGATGACGACAGACTGCATAAGGGTAACCTCAGCCCTCCTCTTGGTTCACATTCTGCTGAGTCTGGGGTTGCATCTACTATCACAACTACTGTCATGCTTAAGTAAGAAAAAAATACCTGTAATATTAAAAGCTCAGTAGTAGAAAACTTTAGAGTACCTTGTCAGAATAAACCCGACCTACTTTATATTCATTCATCATCCATACCTTCGAAATTCTCTGCTTCATCCCACAGACAACACCATCCTCATTAACGTGCTTCACTTGATTAACCACTTCACTGCTGCTGGAGAGGGACGCCTTCATGTGATGGCACTGATATGGCCAGGCGGTGGAGCTGCCTGGTTATACAAACGTCCCTCAGTCCCTTCCCTATCCCCCGAAAGAAGGATGGACTTGGGAAGAAGGGCAGTTTCCGCCTGCAGTTCACCGGGTTCACGTTCAGATGAGCCTGATGTTAAAAGTACTGCCAACCACGCCACTTTAGTAACGTTATTTAATACTTGTTTTCTACTTTTGCCTGACCAGAGGAGACCCGCTTACTAGTTATTATAAATTTAGGATATATCTAACTCTTCTTGCTCGAAAAGTGGCACCTCAACAGACTGTAATCATCTAGAGATAGCAAAAGTATTATGTATTCGGTGTTAAAGTCGTGATAAGAGATAGTGAGATCTGGTGATAAGTTTTTATTACCATACTTCCCGCCATGTGATAGATACGGGAAAAGGTTACACATCTTTACATAGATACACAGACCAGACATAGATACACAGACACACCCCGAGATTCATTTATTTTTAAGTAGTAAGTCCTTAATATGAAGCAAAAGACTTACTCAAATTATTAAAGGTTAGCACTAAGTATGACACTCTCAAATAAATTAAGACTTTTCGTTATATCTGGAGGAGGATAGTCCTTTTCCGAGCAGAATTAACACTCTCAGGCTCCTACACCCACTCTCAGCTGAGCAAAATCGTCGTGGGTTGCAGAATACTAGAGTTGCACCGGGCATGAGAGTGTCACGGAGAGGAGGGCAAGGCAGAGTGAGTCAGCGAGGGAACATGATGTGGTAACCATGGACTCTTGAAAGTTGTGTAAGGCTGTAAAATTCCTATGTTGTGCATTATGTCTGATCTCATAGGGTCTTTATGTTGTTATCTTATATACGTGAATATTTCCTTCCCTTACACACACACACCCACACCCACACCCACACACACACACACACACACACACACACACACACACACACACACACACACGCAGTACATGAACCCCCTCTCTCACACAGTCAACCACAAACAAACCCACTACACAACCCCCTCAAACACATACACTCCCCTCCCAGCCCATTTCCCCTACAAACACCAAGCAAACAGTACCCCATCCCACACGCTTAACTCTCCCCACACTACCTTCACAAACAACCCCGCTAACACAGACCCTTGCCTCACCCATCCCCTCCCAACCCCCTACCCCAACCACCCTTTCTAACCCCCTACCTCACCCCTTTCCAACCCCATACCTCACCTTCCCCCTCCCAACCTCTACCTCACTTCATAACATTCCCTACCTTACTCACCCCACTTCCAACCCCTTACCTAACCCCCTCTTTTCCAACCCCCCACCTCACCTTTCTCCTCCCAACCCCCCCATCACCCCCTACCTTCCCCACACCTCCACCTAGCTATTAACTCCCTAATGACCACGCTAATTACCTGTCTCCCACCTGACGTCCCTCCACTCAGTTACACCATCATTTACTTGGGTGGAGGGGGAGAAGGGTGGCTCCGGGGAGAAGGGGGAGGGGGGGGAGATGAGGGAGACGGGATCTATAGTGGAAATTGGGTTCAAGAGAAGAGGATGCAGGGTGGGGGGCTTGAGGTGGTAGGGTAACGGTAGTAGGGGTTTGAAGGGTAGGTGGACTCAAGGATAGGTAGAGGAGGTAGGGGGAGGGAGAGAGAGGTAGAGGAGTAGGAGGGATTGAGGGGGGCAGTAGGGTTCGAAGGGCTGACTGGGGGAACGGAGGGGGGACTAGAGAAGAGCAGGGGAAGGAACACCGTGATTGCTTTTAAATTGGCCTCATTATCTCATCATCTGCGGGCCACACACCTCCCGGGGACAGATAAGGAATTTACCTACACTTTTATACTCGGCTTGATATTAATTATGAGATTAGATGTTGATTGGATTGCTTTTATCTTACAGCTCTCCACTTTTGGTAAATTATAAGTACAGTAATAGTAATAATCATTGGAACTGTACCAATAACCGCAGCGGCAGTAGTCTAATGGTAGTAGTTTAAGATGAATGATTTCACTTTACGTAACACAGAGACGTCTGTGAATTTAATAACATAGAATGAATTCTGCAATTACTTCATCTTCTCTGTTTAGTCATACAAGGCAGATTTCGTCACAGTCCTCCTCCTCCTCACACTCCTCCTCCTCCTCCTCCTTCTTCCCCTCCTCCTCCTCCCCATCATCATCATCATCATCATCATCCAAACCTCCTTTCCCATCCCGAGGTGGGTGAGGCCGGGTCTAGAGAGTCAGATTACTGTCTGATAGAATGAATTATTAGCCATTTTTGCCCAAGTGAATGAGCCACACTCCTATTCACTCACCATTCAAGCTCCGGAATCCTGACTCATCCTGATAGGTCAAAAAACATTCCACATGTAGCTTCACACTCACCTATTTGACCTTCATTCCGACCACTGTTCAGTTTAAAAGGGCTCAAAACTCTGATCATACACCCCTCCTCACAAGTTCATCCGGCCAGCTCGACCTCTTGTTAGTTTTCTGACCTGGTTAGCTCCTGTAATCTCTTTCTCATAGACTATATAACCATATCTATCCACATTCTTCTAGACCGACCGCGACTCTCCCATTTCCGGATTGGCTCAGATATACCGTTTGCATCACTCTATTCAGCACCATTCACTCCACGTATACCCATACAATATAAACACACACTGTCAGACTCTGGTGTTCACAGACTTCCTTACTCCACCTCTTTCACGCTTCACATCATTCGTTGGCCGATCCAGTCTCTGCACACCACATACATTCCTCACCAGCCCCATCACCATTGTTCATACTCTCGACTTTTCATTTTCATGCTACGCCATAGTCTCACACCCGAATATTAGAATGGGCACTAAAACTCCTTCATACAAGCTTCTCGCAGCCGCCAAACTCATTCCTCTGCTTCTTATCAAAGTCTTTATAGCACCAGCCACTTTCCTTCCCTGTGCCACTTTTCTTTCCACATCTTTTGCACATTTACTTCTCACTTATATCACCTCACCCAGATATTTATACTCTCTCATCAGTTCAGGTCTATCTCCATTCATCGTAACTTCACGCTTAGAGTCACTGTCTCTCTCAGCAACCACCACTTTACTCTTATCTACATTTACTTTCAAGGCACGACGCTCACAGACATGAACAAAACTGCACAAGTCTACAGAGTTCGTGTTCGCTATTTGCAAGCAACACTGCATCATCTGCATACATCAACTTTGAGATAATCCAGCCATCGCCATTCATTACTTGGTGAAGTCATTTGTATTTATGAATCACAGTATAAACAGAAATGGAGTCACATGTTTTTTGTTATTCTGTATGCATAATGAAGGGACTGCTTCATCTGAGTAAATTGTGTTAATTATGTAAACAACTGTCCTTATACTTCTTCTTGCTAATGTTTTTATATAATTTAATGTGTTTAGCGAAAAGTTCCGGCAAAACAGTGTCACTGCCAACCCGAGGGGTCTGTGGTGTGTGTGTGTGTGTGTGTGTGTGTGTGTGTGTGTGTGTGTGTGTGTGTGTGTGTGTGTGTGTGTGTGTGTGTGTGTGTGTGTGTGTGTGTGTGTGTGTGTGTGTGTGTGTGTGTGTGTGTGTGTGTGTGTGTGTGTGTGTGTGTGTGTGTGTGTGTGTGTGTGTGTGTGTGTGTGTGTGTGTGTGTGTGTGTGTGTGTGTGTGTGTGTGTGTGTGTGTGTGTGTGTGTGTGTGTGTGTGTGTGTGTGTGTGTGTGTGTGTGTGTGTGTGTGTGTGTGTGTGTGTGTGTGTGTGTGTGTGTGTGTGTGTGTGTGTGTGTGTGTGTGTGTGTGTGTGTGTGTGTGTGTGTGTGTGTGTGTGTGTGTGTGTGTGTGTGTGTGTGTGTGTGTGTGTGTGTGTGTGTGTGTGTGTGTGTGTGTGTGTGTGTGTGTGTGTGTGTGTGTGTGTGTGTGTGTGTGTGTGTGTGTGTGTGTGTGTGTGTGTGTGTGTGTGTGTGTGTGTGTGTGTGTGTGTGTGTGTGTGTGTGTGTGTGTGTGTGTGTGTGTGTGTGTGTGTGTGTGTGTGTGTGTGTGTGTGTGTGTGTGTGTGTGTGTGTGTGTGTGTGTGTGTGTGTGTGTGTGTGTGTGTGTGTGTGTGTGTGTGTGTGTGTGTGTGTGTGTGTGTGTGTGTGTGTGTGTGTGTGTGTGTGTGTGTGTGTGTGTGTGTGTGTGTGTGTGTGTGTGTGTGTGTGTGTGTGTGTGTGTGTGTGTGTGTGTGTGTGTGTGTGTGTGTGTGTGTGTGTGTGTGTGTGTGTGTGTGTGTGTGTGTGTGTGTGTGTGTGTGTGTGTGTGTGTGTGTGTGTGTGTGTGTGTGTGTGTGTGTGTGTGTGTGTGTGTGTGTGTGTGTGTGTGTGTGTGTGTGTGTGTGTGTGTGTGTGTGTGTGTGTGTGTGTATGTGTGTCTGTCTGTCTGTCTGTCTGTCTGTCTGTCTGTATTAAAACATGAGTGTCCACATTTCACATAGCACACTTTTCGACAGTTTTCTAAATTGCTTCCTCTCAATAAGCTTTCCTGCTAAGTGTGTCCATTCCCCCAGTCATTTTGGTGGGAATCGAACTTTAGGAGAATGATGATGATAATGATGATGTAGGCGATGATGATTTCTGTCTCCTTCTGTCCAAATATATGTCCTAAGAAGAATAAAACTGTTTTGAGCTACGTAGAGCAGGCTTATCATCTAGGGTTTGCCAGAATGAATTAAAAATTATGTGTCTGGGGTGAAACAGTTTATCATTATACCAGAGAGCTGTATGAACACTCACCAATTTCTTTATCTTTTCCATCACAAAGCGATCGCCTGGACCACTTAGAAGGTACAGTAATGGACCGGGGCGTTGCATGAGGAAGCCACAAGTCACCTCAGCAAACAGAGACATTCCCCCCCCCCCTCCCTCAAACACACACACACACACACACACACACACACACACACACCTTCCTTCCTCAGCCTCCCTTTGTTCCTCCTCTCCCTTCTTTACATTTCCCTTTTGCATTCCTTTTTCCACCTTTCTTACGCTCCTCTCTTTCCTTCTCTCCTTTCCTGTTTCTCTTTCACTTCCTTAAATTCCAAAACATTTGGTGTTTCCTCCTCCTATCCCCCTGATGATTCTCTCTCTCCCTTACCTTCCTCCCTCCTACGTTCCCACACCTTACCTCCTCCGTTCTTGTCCCCTCCCCCTTACGCCTTCCCCTGTCACCCCCACCTGTCTGACCTTCTCCAAAACACTCCCACCCACTTACCGTCACCATACCTTCGGCCTCCTAATCGCTCACTCCTCTACCTTTCTATCAACTTCTTACGATCCACTTCCCGTCCTTTTTTTTATTACAGATTTAATAGAAAGAAAAATAAATGCTAGATTCAGAAGAGCAACCGGACTGAAAAAGAAATACAGCCTTAGACAATAGGCGTATGATGTACTTTAATTGCCCACTTAGTTAAGGTACTGCCTTTATTTCTATATCACTTTATTTTCATAACCTCAGTGAGCTGTGTGTGTGTGTGTGTGTGTGTGTGTGTGTGTGTGTGTGTGTGTGTGTGCATATAGTGTTCCTTGTATACAGGTACCTAAGCTTAGACGTGTACTGCAGAATCCCTCCTTCCTCATCACTGCCTATTTCCTCTCCCCCACTCCTCTTATCTCCTCTCCCTCTCCCCCTCCCCTCCCCCTCTTATCTCCTCTCCCTCTCCCCCTCCCCTACCCCTCTTATCTCCTCTCCCTCTCCCCCTCCCCTACCCCTCTTACTTTCCTCAAACACTCCCACCCACTTACTGTCACCTCACCTCTCTCGCACAATCACTCCCTCTTCACCAGTGACGTAAATAATGTGTTTTTTGCGGTAAGCTTGAGTTTTTTCTTGATGCTGATGAGACGAGACAATGGTTGGAGGATGTTGGAGTGTGAGTAGCCATTTTGGTGCCACGGATGGGCTACGTGTTTACTATCCTTTCCCTGTACCCTGCTGTGCTAATTCTTCCTTCTTCTTCCTTTCCTTCTTCTTCTTCTTCTTCTTCTTCTTCTCCTTCTCCTCCTCCTCCTCCTCTTCATTTTCCTCTTCCTCTTCTTCTTCCTCTTCTTCTTGCTCTTGCTTCTGCTCTTCCTGCTCCTCCTCCTCCTCCTCCCCCTTCTCTTATTAGTATTATTCTTATTATTATTATCATCATCATCATCACCTTAGCATTCTTCTCACTGCTGCTTGATTCCACAGTGTCACTAAGCGTTTCAGTGGAAGAAATCATAACCTCAGAATTGAAATAAATATCTTAAATATTTTGGTGTAATTTTTCCCATATTCTCATTATTATTCATGCAGGGTGTGTAGAATCCAAAATCAGGAAAACTGAAAAAATACAAAGTTGGAGAACAGGCAAAATCTATCCATATATCTTTTTCCTGACACCGCATGATGAGAGGGGTGGTCTTGGCACTAAGAACCCCAAACGTTTCTGTCCCTATTCAGTAACGACCCTTTATCCTACGACACATTAACCTCCTTTACAACAATTATATTATCTCCACATCGTTCTTGGTACCTCTCTCCACCTCTCATCCATCTTATACTCTTACATTCTCCTCGTCAATCTCTCGGTCTCCACTCACTCCACATGGTTCCACATCATCCTCTACACCACATCCTCTCCCTCTACTCCACATGGCTCCACATCATCCTACACCACATCCTCTCCCTCTTCTCCACATCCTCTCCCTCTACTCCACATGGCTCCACATCACCCCACACCACATTCCTCTCGACTCCCTTCAGTTGTCCATCTATCCATCCACGTAACTCCACGTGTAAGATAACTTAATCTCGTAGTCACTCACTCTTTTACGAACTACCTTGCATGGGACGACCTAGTGCAGTAATGATTTTTTTTTCTATGGTATCTTCTCATATATGCGCAAGGATAGATAGATAGGTAAGTGGATAGGTAAATAGACAGATAGATAAATGGATACATAGATGCACCGATACAGATACTGAGAGAGAGAGAGAGAGAGAGAGAGAGAGAGAGAGAGAGAGACTGATAGACTGATTCGAGTTGCCAAAAGAAATTGACAAATGTAGCTCAGCTTGTCCCTAAAAGATGTCAGATGTTCACTAAGCAATATAATCTCCAGAAATATCGCTAGAGAAACAGACCTAAATTGACAAAACTATATAAGCATCCGTAAAGGCTGTCTCTAAATGGACCTGATATCTCTAAATCCAGCTATAAAAAGACTGAACTGGTAGGTCTGTAGAGTCTATAATTCCCTCCTGTAGCGTCAGATATGGCCAACCTCTTCCCTGGCCTTAGCTGCGAGGTGAGATGGCGCGGTAATGACAGGAAATGAGGACGCTAATGAGGAAATGACTGGCGGGCGGTGGAATTGGCAGAGGAAGAAATTTAGAATGGCTGAGTTATGTCCCCGGGTTTATTTAATACTTTGGTTTTATAAGTAGAAAGTAATTAATTATGGAAGCAATAAATAGATAAATAGAGTACTGATAGATACAGGCAAAAACAGGGTGGTACATATATAGCTCGCCTCTCCCACTCCGTCAATCGATTTCTCAGTATTTATTCATTTCCCACTCCTAATGCCACAGTCACGCCCACACCAGCCGACTGGGCCATCCCCGCAACACATACAACACTGCCACGTGATTTTCTAGTGAAGCGCTATCCACAGTGGAGACAGAGAGAGAGAGAGGCAGACACAGACAGACAGACATACAGACAGAGAGAGAGAGACAGAGACAGATAGACAGACAGAGAATAAAAATAGGAGGCACCTGAGCGTCTCCAACCTCAAGTGAATCCCATTTGTCAGACAAGAGGAAAAAAAAAAATCTTGGCCTGCGTCACTCAGACATAAAATCCCAAGTACTGAAAAAAAAAAAAAAACATTCAGTGTGACCTTGACCCTTGGAGACGATGGGAGAGGGGGAGGGGTTGGGGGGAGGGATGGATGAGAGATGGAGAGAGGAGGAAAGGAGGGAAAGGGTATTGAGGAGGGGGAGGGAAAAGGGAAGTGAAAGGGGTAGAAGGAGGGGCAAGCGGTAAGTGGAGGGGGATAGGGGAAAGAGAGAGGGGGAGGAAGGAAAGGGGGGCAGAAGGAGGGCGGGGAGGAAAAGGGAAAGGGAAAGGAAGAAGGATGGGAGGAAGTAGAAACAAGTAGATTGAATTAAGACTTTGGGTGAGAGTAAAAGGGGAGGGGGAAAAGAAAAGGAGTGAGAGGGGAAAAGAAAAGGAAAGACGGCGGGAAAAGAAAAAGAGAGAGAAGAGAAAAGAAAACGAGGAAGGAGGAAAGGAAGAAAGAGGAAAGGGGAACGAGAGGGAAGAAATGCGAGCGAGGGGGAGGAGAAACGAGAGTAAACTTAAAGATAGAGTGAGGATAAGGAAAAAGGAGGAAGGAGTCGGAGGAAGGAAGGAGTCTGAGGATGCTGGGGAAGGGGGAAGGGGAGGGGGAGTGTGAGGGAAGAAGGGGAAGGGGAAGAGGAGAAAGAGTAAGAGTGAAAGAGTAAGATGGAGGAGAGGCAGACGCTTTGGGAAAAAAAAGTGGGGTCGGGATGGGAAGGAGGATGAGGATAAAGGAAGAGAGGGGAGGGGATGGAGGGTTAGAGTGAGGGGGAAGTGGAGTGGAAACAGAGAGGGGAAAGGGAGGGAGGGAGAGTTGAAGTTGAGGGATAGAGGGAGGATGTGTAGGAAGGAGAGGTAGGGAGAGAGGAGGGCGTGTTCAGGTTGAGAGAGGCAGTAAGGGGATGGGAGAGAAGGAGAGGAACACGGATGCTGGGGGGAAAGGATACAAGCTGTCGTCATAGCCTTTTCGAGCCTCTCTTAGATTTGCATTTCAGATTTAATCGACTGTCAGATGTGAGAATTCGACCGATGATTCAATGTGGAATAAGATAGCAGGATGTACAGTCGGAAACAGAAGCTCGTCCCCCCCTTCTCCTGCCTCTCATTCACCGCTGATATTATGGACTAAGTGACGCGGTAGACTGAGGAACATTTCAACATCTACTGGTGGGTGGAAATGCCTATCTTTGTCCTGTACGTCTCATTCCAGCATCTAACTCTCCCAAAGTGAGAAGAGATGCAAGGGGAGGCGACAGGATCTGGTATTTGACTCTACTTAACCCCTTCAGCACAACGACGTCTTTTTCCTCATATTGTTTCCCTGTTCCACACGACTGGATTTAGTCAGGCGCTTAGGCTTTCCTCGTGACCTCCCTGCTGGGTCACATGCCAAGGCCTCACGTGACCTGTTATTATTCCGCCTGCTGCCAAGGAAAAAAATAAACACACACACACACACACACACACGCACACACACAACCCTGGCTCCATATTTCATCCCTACCGCATAAAAACTGACATAAATCACCGGGACTGACGATTAGCCAGACCGGAGGGGATTTCCAAGAAGCTTATGACCCAGAAATAAAACATCATAACCAGAAAAAAATAGCCTGCTTTTTTTTTGGACTCTTTTTTTGAGTGACAGGTGTAATTATTAGAATGTCCGGGTCACCTGTCCTTAATCCCTTCAGTCCGATGGTGTATTTTTCTTTTCTTGAGAACATCTGATGGTTTTAATCGGCTTAGGGAAATTTCTTGAACTGGAGGAAATAGACACAATCTTAAATATATCTCTCCTTTACTTGACCTCTTTCCTCAGCTGAGTAAAATCGTCTAACGTTGGAATAGCAAGAATGACAAAAAGAATATGAAGAATAATAGTGACAAAATAACAAGCAATATACTAACTTGTCTAGCCACAGAAAAAATATTGTGTTCTTTTACATGATTGTTTTTTATCTGAGTGACAGTGTAATTACTAGAATGTTTGGGCTACCTGGTTTTACCCCTTCAGCCCAATGACGTTACTTTATTTTTTTTACTGGAAGAATTAAAGCCTTTGATAGACGCTTTTTCCTCAGATGAATAAAATCGTCTGACGGTAGCAAGAAAAATTATAGGCAAAATGACGTCCTCTAATTATTTAAAGGGTTGTGTCAAAGAAGAAGAAATTGCGTGTGTGTGTGTGTGTGTGTGTGTGTGTGTGTGTGTGTGTGTGTGTGTGTGTGTGTGTGTGTGTGTGTGTGTGTGTGTGTGTGTGTGTGTGTGTGTGTGTGTGTGTGTGTGTGTGTGTGTGTGTGTGTGTGTGTGTGTGTGTGTGTGTGTGTGTGTGTGTGTGTGTGTGTGTGTGTGTGTGTGTGTGTGTGTGTGTGTGTGTGTGTTTTAAGTAGTGTTATTTATACTTGAGTGACACGTGTGATAATTAGGATATTCGGGTTACCTCTTCCTAAGCCTTTCACTACGATGGCATCTTTCTAAAATTGATTCTTGCTATTTCCTGACCATTTGTTCAATTTAAAAGAGGCTTCTAGCAGTGAAATGGTTAATGAAGGCTCGATCTAACCCTCCCATTTCGAAGACTCCACCTTAGCTTCAATAAATCTATACTCTGTTCACATCAACTAGGCGTAAAATTACCATCTCTCTTGAACACTGAGCTGGAGTAAGGTAGCAACACAAGAATTCGATGCTTGTCAAGAAGAAGTACTGTGTAAAGGATGTAGAGCCAGAGTATTCTTTTTTTCCGTCACTGAGCTACGTGTAAAAAGCTGCAAAAGACGTAAAATCTCCTAGTAAAAGTGAACGGACGAAAGAGATAAATAGAAAATAGAAATTATGTCCTCTGGGTGAAGGGGTTAGCGCTGAGAAATATGCCATCTTGTCAGGATTAAAAAAAGAAAAAGAAAAAAGAAGAAAATGAAAAAGAAAAACATAAGTATGGTTCTATTTCACCTGAGTGACAGGAACGATAATTAGAATGTTCCGCCACCTGTTTTTAATTTAAGTAGGACTATATCCGTCTGCTCACATACACTGATTTATTATTTATAGTCTCGTGAGTTATTTTGAGACATGAATGCTGAACGCCAGGTCCGTTTCGGGGAACACATCGTTGACATGGCTAGTGTTATCGTACTACCCTGAATTGGTTTAAGCTGGAGTTAATCAGACGTATAGAAATGTTGTTTACTGACCAGATACAGCAGTTTTGAGCCGACTTACACAATTATACGGTATTTGTATGAAGAGCAGCAGCAGCAGCAGCAACAGTAGTAGTGATAGTAGTAGTAGTAATAGTAGTGTAGTTGTAACCCCAGGCTAATCTGGGCATGAACCCTGTTGACTTCAGGCCTAAACTCCTTTTCCGTAGTTGATCATCAGTTTCGCGGAATAGGGAGGGGACTGATAGACGTATATGTAACCAGGCAGTTACACCGGCAGATTATTTTATGCCACCACATGAAGGCGTCCCTCTGCAGAACCCACATGCACGTGTCTAGTGGGAAATAACAAGAATTAGTGAGGAATCGGAAAATGATGACCAGAAATAGATCAACTTGTCCAGCCTATTATTATTTTTTTTTTCCTTTTTGACGTGGGGTCTTCATTTTTATTCGAGTGACAGGTGTAATTATTAGAATACCCGAGTTTCCTGGTTTCAACTGTTTCTGGTCGATGAGTTTCTTGGATTTTATTGTTGAGCTTCGAGATAATTTCACATAACCTGGGTAAGACTTCAGTACTGGAAAGGTTAATGACGGCTGTATCTACTTCCTTCACTTCCAGGTCTCTCCTAACATGAGTAAAATCGTCTGGCTGGAGCAAAAACATAAGACTCCCAAGGAAATGCAAGATGGGCTCCACACAGCTACGGTACACTGACATATCTCTGTGTAAATTGCAATGATGATTAATGGACATACATGAACACTGGATTCCCCAGATTTGTGTGTTTGTGTGATTTCACCTTTGACTCAAGAAGCCAGCTTAACAGGGCTAATCGTTTATGGCCAGAGAAACATACCAAGCCTTTCACAGCTTTGGAAGAATAGCCAGCAAAGGGAGGTAAAAATCAGAAGCAATGACGTATCAGATTAACTTTTCTCCTCGACTATACAAAAAAAGAAAAGAAAAAAACTAAATATTTAATACGAGTATACACGCATGAAGGCCATTCCTTTTTTATTCCTTGTCGTGTTGCAGTCTCTCTCACAGCTTAGGAAGATTAGTGAGCAGAGGGAAGCGAAAATCAGAGCAATGAAATATTAGGTTAACTTTTATCCCCGAGTATGCAAAAGGTGGCCTTACGTTACTGATTACTTGTCGTTTTACAATCTGTACCTTATCACCCCATCTCTATTGACCTCCAACAAATTCTACTAACTGGCTTTCATTTTCCCGTTTTCCTGATCCTACCCACCAAACTACAACAGTGGGTAATTTGGCTACGACGACTCGACTTTGAAAATATGTGTCCCCTCCCGCCTCACCCTGCCTAGCGTGGAGAACCAGACAGGTGGAACCCATCTCATTTCAGCTTCCCGTGGCGGTACCTGCACGAGACGATCCCAATTTCTTGACGTAGATACTGCCTGTTAAATCACCTTCATCCCAAATTTGAGACCGGATTTTTATTTTTCTAGAGACGCAGCATAAAAAAAAAAAAAAAAAAAATCTTGGCTAATTCTTACAATAGGCAGATCTCCATAGAAGTGGGAAATAATTATGATTATTTTTGCTTTGTCATATTTTGCACATTATCATCTCTCGGCTTGGTTTTGAGGCTTTTGGTAGATGTAAACAAAGAGTCTTTATATATCAAATTCCGGTCATGAAAATCAATAAATACGTCTCAAAGAATTCAACTGGCAGGTCCGAGGAAATTGCGGCTGACATCTGCACACGTGTCTCCTTGGGGCAGAAATTCAGAAGACGAATTACGATCTCTTTCCTCTCGTCACTAAAATTTTTGCTTGCAGAAAAAACAAGTGGCGTGAGTAAATTTTATGTTCTTTCTTTGCCCCTTCCTACTAAAGCAAATCTTAGTTACGAAGGAGAATTGCTCGTATTGTGTCGTAATTTCTCCGGCTCTAATGGAGGGCCTGTAATTACACACTGAGGAGGTCCAAGTCGAGCCGAAATTCTTATATCCTCAAACTAAAAACAACACCAGTATTTGGGTTTTGGAGCTGGAGAGGGACGCCTTCACGTGGTGGCGCCGATATAATAATCCTCCTTTAATACCCCGTTATATAAACGTCCCTCAGCTTCCTCCCTATGCCCCAGTAGGAGGATGGTGGATTAAAGAAGGAGGGGAACTTCAGCCTGCAGTCCACTGGGTTCACGTTTCATATGAACCTGGGTCTACATCTACAACTACTATTAGGTGTAAGTCGTCCGAAATTGTCTGTCATTCATCTTCCTGTAATTTCATAACTTTGGAAGGCTGATGGGAAACTAATTATGTAAACAGTTTTGCCAGATTAAGGGTCGTACGGGGAGAGGATAAGAGGCTTCGCTACTGCCATTCTTACTCACAGAATAATTGACCGTAATATTCCCCTCTTAACTCTGATGACTCGTTTTTCCAAGCTGGAGAAGTGTTGAGAGGATTTTGAACTTCCTTTGTGCTACCTGCGTAAATAATGATGATGATAATAATAATAATAATAATAATAATAATAATAATAATAATAATAATAAGAAGAAGAAGAAGAAGAAGAGTAATAATGTTCTATCTATCTATCTATTGCCAGACGCCTCAATCCCGTTTGGGGTGGCCACAAACAAATCGCCTCCAAGTCGCCCTGTCCCCCGCCATTTCACTGCCCTGCTCCCAACTCACACCCCCCTCTCTCATATACCTCTCCACCCCATCCCTCCATCTCATCCTCGGCCTCCCCCTCCCTCTTCCCCCCTCCACCTCACTCACATACACTCTCTTCGTCAGTCTTTCACCCTCCATCCTCTCCACATGGCCAAACCACCTCAGTGTGTTCCTCACAACGCTCCCTATCACATCCACATCAACACCACAACGTTCCTTTATATCCTCATTCGTCAGCCTATCTCTCCATGTGACTCCACAGGCTCCTCTTAAATAACTCATTTCCACTGCTCTCACTCTTGACTTGTGTCCTTCCAACAACGTCCAAGCTTCACTTCCATACGTTAGAGTTGGTATCACAATACTGTCATGTAGTAACTTTTTCACTTCCATGCTCACTTCCCTGTTTCTTATCACTGCTTTCAAAGAACCAGCAACCTTTCTTCCCTGCTGTACCCTTTCAAGCACTTCACCCTCCAAACCTCCATCCTTACTCATCAACTACTACTAATAATAATAAATAGAGAAAATAAATAAACCTTCGCTATGACGGAATTTATCAGAGTTCTTGTATGAATATGCCTCCTAATGGGGAACAAATTCTCCAGATATTTTTGGCAGAAGTCGTCGAAGGTGGTCGTTTTGGGGTCGTAAGGGGAGACTATCAGGGACTCCACTACCTCCACTCCTAGTCCCGCAGCTGTTAGTATAATCGGGGCATAATTCCTGAAGCCAGTGGGGATAAAGATGGAGATATAGCGCTGTTTAATGTGGTCATGAGTGAGTCCAAAATGTCGCAGAATGTCCGTAAGTGGGTCGGCTGGATTCGGGGAGTAAGATGAAGGGATGAAGAGGAAGAAGAGAAGAAGGGAGAGGGGAGAGGGAGGGGAGAAAAGGAGGAAGGAATATAGTTGTGAGAGGAGAGGATTCGGGAAGGAGAGAGGGAGAATGGCAGGGAAAGGGTATGGGAGAGAAAGAGGGACAGTGAGAGCGAGAGGAATTGGAAGAAGGGGAAGAGAGAGAAAGCGAAGGAGACAGAGACATGGATGGGGAGAAAGTCAGATCCGGAATGGAGAGGGGGAGAGGAAGGAGGTGGAAAGGGGAAGGTGGAGGCAGTGTACGTGGGGCGAGACAAAGGTGAAGGTGGGGAAGGTGGGAGTAGTGTAGGTGGGGGAGAGAGACTGGAGGTATGGTGGAGATGGAGGAGGGAGGAGTTGATGAACAAGGAGGAAGGGAGTTGGTGGGGGAAGAGGAGGAAAGTGGAGGTAGTAGAGGGAAGAAAATGGTGGAATGGAGATGGAGGAGGGAGGAGATGGAGAGGAGGGAGGAAAAGAGTTGGTGGGGAGGCAGATGTGGCAAGTGGAGGTAGGAGAGGGGTGAAGGTGGAGGTGGGGTGGAGATGGAAGAGGGAGTTGGTGTTTATGTGGAAGGGAAGGGTGGAGATGGAGAATGGAGATGGGGGATGGGGTGGAAAGGAAGGGGGTGTGGAGGTCAGGTTGGAATGTAAGGGGAAAGCGTGATGGCAGGGCAAGGAAAGGAAAAAAATGAATATGAAGGAAGGGGGAGGAGGGATGCGAACGTGAGAAGGAAGTGAATGGGGTGGAGGTGAGATGGGGTTTGGGGAGTGAGGGGAGGGGAGTGGATGGAGAAGGGAAGAGAGGATTAAATAAAAAAAGGAAGAATAGGAGGAGGAGGAGGAGGAGGAGGAGGAGGAGAAGGTTGATAATGATGATGATGAAGATGGTGAAAATAATGCCTAATACTCGACGAGGTTCATTAGGACAGATAATAAGTTTTCTTCTAAGTCACAATCTTCCCCTAGAATACCACCAGCAGTAGACAGCTTACACACAGGTTCACAAACATACTGCTGAGAGAATAGGGATTAGGGAGAAACAGACTTTGTTCAACAGTCTGACCGGCCTGAGAATAGAGCGCCTGAGTGCAGGGAGCAGGGGAGGGAAGGGGTGGAGATGAAGGAGGGAGCGGGTGGAGGTGGGTAAATGGGGAGGGTGGGGATGGAGGGGGAGAGAGGGGGAGGGTGTGTTGAGTCACATTCCAGACAGTACTAGCTTGGGTGAGGGGGTGGGGAGGGGGGGATGAGGGGGGATATGAGGGGAGGGGGAGATGATGGAGGGAGGGCAAGGGGTGATGAGCTGGCTTCCAGTCTCTGTTCATTTTCTTCCTCCTGTTCATGCCTCTCCAACTATTTTTTTTTGTTTTTTTTTCATTTTTTCATTCTCCTTCTGCTTCTTCACCTTTTCCCTTTCGTTCATCCATTTTTCCTATTTCTTTTCCTTCTCTCCTTCTTCTTCCTGTATTCTTTCTCTTCTTCTCTTTCTCCTTTTTCTTCTCCTTCCTCTTCTCTCTCTCCTTTTTGTCCTCCATCTCCCCAGTTCCCTCTTCCTTCTCCTCCCTTTCTTTTTCTTCTTCATTACCTTCACTTTCTCGTCACTTTTCCCTTTTTCTCTCCCTGTTCTGTTTTCTTCCGCAACTTCTCCTCCTCGTCCTCCTAACCTCGTCCTCCTCGTCCTCCTAACCTCCTCCTCCTCCTCCTCCTCCTCACTGATCCGGTTTGGGGAGGCTAAATAGTGTCTGAGAGAAGGTAGATATCAGCCACTTCACTGCCATGATATCTTGTCTATTATATTCTTGCCATCTCGAGACGAATTTCTTCAGCTCAGGAGATGCTTTGTGGACTGGAGAAGTTAAATATATACTGCATTAACCCCTCCACTACTAAGATCTCTTTTACGTCTTATTGTAATTTTTGCAAGAATAAGATACATATAAGGCGCTAACTTAGTAAAGGAGGTGAATGGGGCAGGGACTCTTCGCCTTTTATTGATCTCATGCCCGTGTTACTCAATCACAATTTAATATCTTCATTACGGTTTAGTGTTTTAGTCTCGCTTCCTCCAGACGCTTACATTTGCCTTTGGTCAGACATTTCGACCTGGAGGTGTTAGATGTAGCCTTCATTAACATCTACAGTACTTCGAATAATCTCTGGCCCTGCAGACCCATCAACTGCAGGTAAGCGATCGCCTGTGCAGAACCATCCCGTGCAGTGAACAGACATTTCCTTACGGTGGACAATGTCTCGCAACAGCCAGGCGTGGGGAAACGTGGAGATCTGGATCCCGGATGGACGCCGCGTTTGTGTCATTCCACCCACTTAGCAGGGACACCATTGCAGGCTCCATATCACCCCTTTATCTGATTATATGGTTACCACCCAGCTTTGTAAACAGTTTCCTCAGTTACAGGAAACCATTAGGCTTGTCACTCACTGTAGACCTAAATTAGAAAGAAGAGTAATAAACAGTGAAAGGAAGGAAAAGGAGAACTAGGAAGGGAGGAGGGCAGGCACAGAGATAGAAGTAGGCAGCACTACATCAAGTGAGTGGATGATGGTCGCCATTACCTAGCACCATAAATCGTCTGAAAATAGACACAGCTGAATAGGAAAATACGTGATCGGACTGAAGTGTTAAATAAAATCGTCTGGCGTCAGAAGAAAAAAAATACTATGACCCGTAATCTCATCGTCTAAGGAGGTTCCGTAGCACCTACTCCTTACTGATTTATTTTCCAAAGTACCCATTAATAGCATCTCTTTTTATTTCGTTTACCTTCTTAATAACGACATAGATTACTTGAAAAACTCGCAAGAATACAGTGACGGGGCACAATCAGAAATAAACAGGTAAGGACAGATATCCATTGTGTAAACTTTTTTTTTTTGCAATATGCGCTACGTTTGATTGTTCCCAGGACGATCACTCTTCCTTTTTTTTTTATATTTTCCCCCTAACTAACCTAAACTAATCTAACCCAACCTAACACTCTCTAATCTAGCTTAACCTAACCTAACCTAATTTAATTTAACCTAACTGATTAATAAAGGAACCTAACCTAATACTAAAAATATATATATATAAATTTACCTAGACTTTCCTGGATAAGAAAAAATGAAATAATTGGTTAACAGAGAGGAAATCAGGAACGACAAAAGAATACAGCCCTAGAATTGTTCCCACAGTGAGAGGGTTAATTGTGGGGATATTAACACTCCCAGGCTTCAACGATTACCTCTCAGCTGATTGAACCCCTCTGGCTGTGTCTGGCATTAAATACAAGAGAGAGAGAGAGAGAGAGAGAGAGAGAGAGAGAGAGAGTGAGAGTGAGTTAAGGCAGAGTTAAGATAATGAGATGGCTAAAAAAGGAGAGATAATGAATGGGCAGGGCACTGAATGGAGAGAGAGAGAGAGAGAGAGAGAGAGAGAGAGAGAGAGAGAGAGAGAGAGCTATGAATGGAGGGCGGGCACTGAGGGAAGGAGGGGATTTAGAGAAGAATATAATGGGGAGAGTGGTCTAGTGGGTTCAGGCGCTCCAATCCGATGACTCCCATGAAGGTTTACATAGACTGCTTGGGATTTTTTGCACGCATAATGCCACTCAGGGGAAAGCGAGGCTGGTCACCTTCGCCTTAAATGTCAGAACTGAACAGCCTAATCCCGGACCCCTAAGCTTCTGATGGAAAAAAAAAGACTGAATGATAGATAAATAGGCAGATAGATAAAATAGAAAAGATAAAATTGAGAAGATAAGGCAATGGCAATCCCGGGGTCATGTGACTCACGCTCAGCTGAATAAAATCGTGTGGCGTCAACCGAAATATAATGCCAGAGTTGTTTCGTTCGTGAGGGGGTTAATGGTACCGTGAGATGGTGAATACTACCATGGGAAGGTGTATGGTACCACGAGAAGGTGAATTGTACCATGAGAAGGTGAATGGTACCATGAGAAGGTGAATGGTTCCATGAGAAGGTGAGTGGTGTCATGAGAAGGTGAATGGTACCATGAGAAAGTGAATGGTACCGTGAGAAGGTGAATGGTACCAATATTAACACTCACAGATTCTTGTAAATCCCACAGCTTATTAAAATCGTCTGTGGTCAGCGGAATAAAGCACTAGAGCTGTCCAAATCATGAGACAATCAACTGAGGAAAGGCAATGACCAGGGAAAGGCATTGAGAAAATTGGAGAAAACGAAGGCAAAAAGACAGACAGACAGACAGACAGACAGACGAGGGCCAAAAAAGGTCATGTCTTTCGTAATATTTAACTCCAGCTAAAACCATACGATTTTATTCAATTGATAGTGGGGCATTTAAGACTGAGAGCGTCAATACAGCACCCATTAACCCTCCCACGGTTGGGACAACTCTAGCTCCTCGTCTTAAAATAATTGAAATTGAGTCATAGGAGCCTCAAAAAATAAAGATTGAGTTTTGAGAAGAGGAAGACACTATGAAAAGGAAAATGTTGATTATAAAACTAAAGGAATAATGAATGCAAGGAAAGGAAGACACTGAAGAGTAAGACGAATGCAATGATGGAAGGAAGATATTGAGAAAGAGGAAGAATAGAATGACAGAAGGAAGATACTGAGAAGGAGGAAGAATAGAATGAGAGAGGGAAGATATTGAGAAGGAAGAAGAATACGGTGATAGGAGGAAAACACCGGGAGGGAGGAATACAATGACTGAAGGAATACACTGAGAGGGAGGAAGAATACAGTCATAGGAAGAATACAGTGAGAGGAAGGAAGAAGCCAGTGAGAGAGAGAGAGAGAGAGAGAGAGAGGGTGAAGGAGGGAAGGGGTTGGCGCCTGTGACTCATGCACGCTCCCTTACCACATGTTCCGCCGCCTACACCCAAACACTCGCTCACCTTTAACATCACTTCCCCCCCTTGACCCCCTCCTGATCAGATTCTTGCTACTTTACCGGCTTTTATTCTGCTTTGGAAAGAGATTTTTGGGCTAGAGGAGTTGCCAATAGCCTTCCTTAGCCTCTTCAGTACGAGAGCCCTTTCCTAAGTTGACTAAAATTGACTATAACTGCTAAGAAAGAACTATAAAGGATCTCACTGGAGCTCACAGGTTAAGATTACATTAGTAACCCCTGTCGAATCATTGATCTTAGTTGGTCATCTTGTGCCGTGTAATCTTAGTTCTTCATTTTCCATTTCCGTCAGAGGTAAGGTGATATTTTCTTTATTACTTTTGTTTTTGTTTTCTTATTGTTACTTTCGCATGGTGAGTTAAAAAGAAAGGAAGGAAAAAATAGGCTTATGTGGCATCTCGCATCACACACCCACTAAATTCCTGGATGCAGGATCAAATTTCGCACACACACACACACACACACACACACACACACACACACACACACACACACACACACACACACACACACACACACACACACACACACACACACACACACACACACACACACACACACACACACACACACACACACACACACACACACACACACACACACACACACACACACACACACACACACACACACACACACACACACACACACACACACACACACACACACACACACACACACACACACACACACACACACACACACACACACACACACACACACACACACACACACACACACACACACACACACACACACACACACACACACACACACACACACACACACACACACACACACACACACACACACACACACACACACACACACACACACACACACACACACACACACACACACACACACACACACACACACACACACACACACACACACACACACACACACACACACACACACACACACACACACACACACACACACACACACACACACACACACACACACACACACACACACACACACACACACACACACACACACACACACACACACACACACACACACACACACACACACACACACACACACACACACACACACACACAAGCAAGACTCCACAATAATTTACAGCAGCCACCACTTATCTACTTGCCTGAAAGTTTAACCCCTTGAGTTCGTTGACGTCTTTTGTGTAGTTAATTTTTGCCATTTCCAGGTGATTTTAATTGGCTTTTGAGGTACCTCTTGTAAGGAAGTGGTCAGTTGTGTGTGTGTGTGTGTGTGTGTGTGTGTGTGTGTGTGTGTGTGTGTGTGTGTGTGTGTGTGTGTGTGTGTGTTTAAAATCTTGTTGCTTCACATGATATTACTCAACACAGGAGTCACCTCACGAATTGGGCAGGTTAGCTGTGGCCTTCATTAACCCCTTCTACAGCAAAAGGTCTCTCGTAAACTAAAAAATAAAAAAGGTAACAAGAAGATAATGCAAATGATGTCCTAGGGGTGAAGAGGTTACAAAAAACTTAGTATAGGCTCATATCCTGGCATGAACACAATATATATTCATTAAGTTAAAATTCTCTAGAAATATTCCTGATAAGTTGAGTGAAATGATCTGCCGCCAGTAAGAATGAAATATATATTAAAAAGTCAATACTGAAAGACTGAAGAGGCGGCAGCAGAACCCAGTGGACTACAGCCTGAGATTATCCCCTCCTTCAGTCCTCCATCCTTTCAGGAGATAGGGAGGGGAGATGAGCTTCACCACCTGGTCATACCCAAGGCCTTGGTCATACCTACGCCACCACTTGAAGGCGTCCCTCTCGTGCATCAAGGAATGGAGTAACAAGGACATACGAGTATTTCAGTACCCGTCCCAGGCACGCCGATTAGTAGGTTAGAAGGGATGGTCGTGGCCGTGGCGATAGGAATGTTGATAAGAGATAAGTGTGGCACCGTCTACGTCAGGGGAACAAAAGGATGTTTGTTGGGGGATGATGAGGGTGGCGATAAGGGAGGCAGTGATGAAGGGTGGTATTTCAGGAATAATTCAGATTATAAAATTCAGCAAAAACGTTTCGGGGTAAAGAGGGAAAATAATCTATCACAGACGTCATGCTTCTAAAATATATATATTTTTTTTTGTGTCCGACTCTGGGCATAGGCTTCACAGCCTGCTGTCAAGGCCCAGCAGTCCTCCTACATACTATACACCTCTACATGTCACCACTTCGGCGCTAACACCCACCGTCCATATTGAATACATGCTAGGGCTGTCTCATACAGGACTGGTGTATTGGTATTAGCGGGGGTATTTTTACGACATGTCGGCGGGTCTTCTGGTAGATCAGTAAAGCCGGATTTAATGAAATTCAAATCCTTAAACTGTTCCCTGCCCCAGCCGGGATTTGAACCTGAGTCCGTTAGGACCGACTACCAGTTGAGCCACCGCCTCCCCTAGTTTCAATAATCTCTTCATTACTAGGGAAGTTCTTGATACGGACGCCTTCAAGTGGTGGCACTGATATGACCAGGAAATGGAGTTGCCTGGATATACAAAAGTCACATAGTCTCCCTCCTGTCCCCAGAAAGGAGGATTGTGGACTGAGGAAGACGGACAACTTCGACAAGCAGATTATTGGGTTCATATTCATATGAGCATGGGGTTATTACAACAAATACCACTACTACTACTATTACTACAACCACTACTACTACTATTACTACAACTACTACTACTACTACTACTAATACTAATACTATTCCTGAACTTAAGGTAATAATCTGGTGATAACAAGGAAAAAGACAAAAAGAACTGAAATCTCATTGCGGCTTAAATCAGATTAAATTAACAAGCTCACACTTGGTCTTAGCCACAAGTTAGAATGGCTCGTTGTGAATGATGAAGGCAGTGGTAAGGAAAGTAGTCATGCTGAGCACTATTCCAAGAGTTATTTGGCTGATAAGTTATGTAAAACCATGTGTGTGTAGGGGAAATGGAAAGATACACTCTTTTCACTTTAATTTCACTTAATCTTGAATCCAACAACTTAATTAGTGATAGACAATATGGTTTTCGCCACGAAAGATCCACCATTGACATACTCAGTCTCCTAACTCATACCATCCATCAATCAATTGATCTACATGGAGAAACTCATGCAGTAGCTCTTGATATTTCTAAAGCTTTCGACATAATATGACACCGTTCCCTGTTGTCCAAGCTCCCTTGCTATGGACTAACGTCTTTTGTTCCTTTGATTTCCTCATATCTTAGTGACACGAAAATAAAAGTAAAAGTAGATGATGTATATTCCAATTTCCACTCAATTAACGCCAGCGTGCTGCAGGAGTCAGTTCTGGCGCCAACCCTATTCCTGGTTCATATTAATGTTCTCTTATCTGTCACCCACAATCCCATCCACTCATACGCAGATGACTCAACACTACATACAGGGTAGTTCATTCACACTCAGACACCCATTTACAAAGTCCAATATCTTTACTTCCCAACTCAGTACAGCCATCTCCATAAATCAAGACCTATCTACGATCAGTGAATGGGGACAAAACAACCTTGTCTCTTTTAATGCTAGTAACTCTAAATACATACAATTTACTAATAGACAGATATTGCCAGATTAGTACATTACCTTCAGTGCTACTAATATTCCCATCTCCAAAAGTATTGAAATTCTTGGCGTCTCACTTAACAGTGCCCTCAGCTGGACCTCTCATGTTAGATCACTTGCTAAAACCGCCTCAAAGAAACTTGGATTATTGTACAGAGTCCGTAACTTCTTCGCTGGTGAGCAGTTAGCTATAATTTATAAGAGTCATGTGCGCTCTCAGCTTGAATATTGCTCACCCTTGTGGAATGGATGTGGAGAGGTTGCATTAAAACAACTAGACAAAATTCAGAACAAAGCTGTTGGATGCTATTACAAATAAACTACCTCCCCTGCAAGTAAGAAGGAATGTTGCCTCCCTTGCATTATTTTACAGATATTTTTTGGCAATCGCTCAGACGAAGTTGCGTCCATGGTGCCACCTCTCCATTACTTCCCTCGTGCTACACGGCCACTGGTAGCGCTCATGGCTGGAATATCACTCAGCCATAATGCAGAACTTCTGCCTATCAGAATTCTTTCATTCCCCGAACTGCATCTCTCTGGAACTCGCTTCCCCAGAGTTGTTTCCCTCCAAATTTCAACCCACAGCTGTTCAAGTCTAACTGTTACAGATATTTTATGAACAGAGGACACCAGTAATCTGGTGTATGGATTTTTTTTTTATTCATTTGTTTTTCCTTCCTCCGTTCTGTTATTTAAAAAAAAAAATTGTCATCTCTCCATGCTGAAAGCTGAGTTGTAACAGGAGATATACACTAGATTCTAGAAGATGGTGCTAGTCACGAAGATGTGTCATGGGAAGGGTGTAGAGCCGTAGCATTGTCTTTTTCAGCTATTAATCTAAGTGAAATTAGCTGACGAAAATCTTTGCCAAGTTGAGGTTAAAGAAATATACTAAGGTGTTTTTTTCATTTTTCCAAAGAAGCAAACTTACAAAAATTATATAAGACTGAAAATACATCCCATCCACAACGTTCAGTAGGCTAGAAAGGATCGTTGTGAAGTGGACGAGGTGATAAGAAGGTGATTAAAGATAACGGTGCCACCTGCTTTGTCAGGGAATGGTAGGCTGATTGTTTGGGGGGATGACGAGTGGTATGCTGGTATGAAGGGATGACGGGTGGTATGCTGGTATGAAGGGATGACGGGTGGTATGCTGGTATTTCAGGTTATTTTCTTGAAACCCTGAATAAAATCAAATGGTAGTAGTAGAAGTAGTAATAGTAGTAGTAGTAGTAGTAGTAGCAGCAGTATTTGCATCCCAAGGTTCATCTGACTCTGATCTCGGCGAAGTACAGCCATAAGTTACCCCTTATTTCACGGTCTACCATCTTTATTTCGGGAGATAGGGAGGGGAATGAGAGACGTCTGTACAGTGTAACCGGGCAGTTCCACCACCAAGTCATATCGGTACCATCGCACGAAGGCGTTTCTCTCCACCCTCTGGCGGTATCAAGTAAAAACACATTAAGATTTCACCGTGCCGAAAAGGGTTTAGGAATTAAGAATGGGCTGCGACAAACCTGTATGAGAAATGTCACCTCCACTCACATCCATTACTTAACGCATTTAGCCGAGGGGACGCGTTTTCGTTTTATTATTCCTGTTTTCTGACGATTCCCTGCAATTCAGAATGGGCTTAGAAGGGGTTAATGGCAGCTTTAATCATTCCCTTTACTACGAGAGGGCTTTCTTAAATTCAGTAATATCGTCTGGTGGTGGTGGTGGTGGTAGTAATGGTGGTGGTGGTAGTAGTAGTAGTAGTAGTAGTAGCAGTAGTAGTAGTAGTAGCTGCTGTTGTTGTTGTTGTTATTGTTGTTGCAACCTCAGGCTCATCTGAACGTGAATCCACTGGACTACAGGGCACAGTTGACCTCTCTACAGTTCGCCATCCTCTTTTAGGGGGATAGGGAAGGAATTGGATGTTTGTATAACACGACAATGGAGCAGCTCGGATATACAAGTGCCACCACCTGAAGGCGTCCATCTCCAGCACCTATCGTAGCGGTGATATGCTAAAAAAGCGGTCGTGGGTACTATAGTCCTTTTACCTTAACTTGGCCCGGGTCTTTGTCCTTTTGTTGTTTATTTCAGGTAGCTTAGTGGCAGGAAAATACAGTACTTTGACACTTCATCACTTCCACAGCACTTCTTCGTGACTAGCATGGTACTCTAATTTTAATCTCTATTTCGCAAACTCGGTACTTAAGACTGGGAGATAGGAATTCCAAGTTAGAGTAAAACAGGATGCAACACACCACGAGAACCTCATGCAGCCTCCACACCCAGGCCTCAAGTGTCAAGGCCTTTAGAGCACCAACAACATAAACGCCGAGAATTGTTATGCTCTTTTCAACTTAAATTGGTACAAATATTCGTCCTTTTGCAGCTTACTTTACCTACCTCGCTCAGTGGGGGAAAAAAGATCAATCCCACACCACTACATCCATCCCATAGCAATTTTTTCGAGGCTGGCATCGTATTCTAGTGTTATTGTAACAACTCAGCATTCAAGTTAGATGGATGGCAATTTTAGGCCAAGTTATAGTGAAAAGAGTGTCGTTAATTGTACCACAGAAGTTTATTTTCTTTAAGGAATTTATATAGCTAGTGTCTTTTTGCGTGCAGTGTTCATCTCAGCACAAGAGTAAATGATGAGGTTACTGACACCAGCCTCAGTGTTGCGTGCGAGGGTATTGCGTGCAAGTGTGTGCTTGTCCTAAGGTTTGTGTGCTCGTTTGTTTGTTTGAGTGCTTGTTCTTGTGAGCATTTGTTATTGGTCTTTATTTTGCTAGTGTGTGTGTGTGTGTGTGTGTGTGTGTGTGTGTGTGTGTGTTTGTGTGTGGGTGGGGTGGGTGGGTGGGTGTCCTTTGACTGTATGTTTAACTGTGTGTGTGTGTGTGTGTGTGTGTGTGTGGGTGGGTGGATGGGTGGGTGGGTGGGTGTCCTTTGACTGTATGTTTAACTCTGTGTGTGTGTGTGTGTGTGTGTGTGTGTGTGTGTGTGTGTGTGTGTGTGTGTGTGTGTGTGCCCTTCTCTCTGTGTATGCGTATTTGTTTTCATAAAGATGTGTCTGTCTCTCACGCAAGTTTCAGGTCTCTCAGACTTCAACACAAGAACATTATATCTCAGGCACACTATCTATCTGTCAGTCTATCTATCTATCTATCTCTATGTTAGTCTAAGTATCTATCCATTCATCTATTCATCAGTCTATGTATCCCTGAACTAACCACATTATTTTACGTACCAGTTGATATTATGTATGGATGCGTATAGGCATGCATGTATGTATGTATGTATGAATGTATGTATGTTTGGATGGAAGGATGGATGGATGGATGGATGGATGCATGTATTTACTGTATATATCTCCAGCAGGTATTGTTTAGTAATCAGTTTATCTATCAATTATCTATTCATCTGTATATGTGTATCTATGTCTGTCTATCTGTCTTTATCTGCCTGTCTATCTATCTCTTTAACACCACATCAATTTACAGGCTAACCTCGGCAAAAAGACCTTCCAACGCTTCCGTCCCTGCTCAGCGACAACCCGTCACCCCACGACACACTTCCCTTACCCATATATACTCCAGTCCCTCGCCCATCCAATTAAGGTAAGTGTAGCATTATCAAGGTGTAAAAAAGGTGTTGAATGGATGGCTTGACTTTGCGGTTAGATACTTGGGATTTTGACTCTTATTTCTTTTTCATTCACTTCTCTCTTGTTTTTCTTTGCTACTTCCTCCGCATTTCTCTCTCTCTCTCTCTCTCTCTCTCTCTCTCTCTCTCTCTCTCTCTCTCTCTCTCTCTCTCTCTCTCTCTCTCTCTCTCTCTCTCTCTCTCTCTCTCTCTCTCAACAGACCTACCCAAATAATTTTTTGATTGGCCAGACGAATGACGTAACGATGACGCAATAGTGACGTCACCTGTTGGCCTTGGAGTTTCCGTGGCACTTTCTCTTTAGGCATTTATTTTTCCATTTTACATCCTGTTTTTCTCTTGTATATTACTTCCGTCTTTTTATTATTGACTTAGTATGCACCAGCTACGTAGAGTAAGCAAGATTGTTTTATTTTATTATTATTATCTTTATTATTATTATTATTATTATTATTATTATTATTATTATTATTATTATTATTATTATTTATTTATTTATCTATTTATTTCTTATTAGCCATCGTCATCATAATCATCATCATTATCATTTTTATTGATGTTATTATTTATTTATTTATTTAGTTATTAGTTACGCTTACTATCTCAAAACGAAGTTGCACGGGCCGGTCTCCCCCTAGAATGACGCCCCGATGACGTAATGCTGACGTCACCTCTGTTGGCGTGGGAGGCGGTGAGTCAGTGGCATTTGTGACTATTTAATGGCTGACCGAGTGGCTGAGGTGGTGGTGGAGGGGGGTAATAATAGAACCTCCATTTTTTCTGTTCCTTTTTTACGTTTAAGGTATTCATAGCCTTACCTGAGAGTGGAGTGGCCGTGTTTCATTCATCTAATCTCATCTAAATCTGAATGGCTAACTGATGCATTGCTAGTTTATCAAAATTTTCTAATGTGTCACTACTGTTATTACTAGTACTATCTGGGTTATGTAGATCCTCGATAGTAGTGGTAGCTGTTGTTGTTGTTTTCCCCCGGTCTATCTGGACGAGCAGACCCATCAATCTCAAATAAGCAGTCGCCTTCCTGTGGTAGACTGCTCCTCACGCGGGTAGGATCAAGGTTCATTCACATGGAGAGGTGCAGGGAAAATGGAGGAGACACGTATGAGCAGCACTGTCAGCCCGAAATTTGACTACTTGGTAAATGTTTTTGAGTCCCCGACTATGAGCGTAGTGCAAGGTCAACTACCGAGCCTTCACCCCATGGTAGTACCTCCTGGGGACATGGTAGCCATCCACCTACTACCATATTGGTGGACTAACGGGTGTTACACCTTGCTCAAAGGTAACGCTGGACTATACAGGGCAGGGGCATATATTTTCCCTAAGCTGGACACGTGTTCCGGTCACATACCAAAACCTCAGTGGTAAATGGTAGATCTCTGGTCAGTGGAATTCGTGGGCTAACTCAACACTATTCGTAGGCAAGAGCTGGCTGGAAGTCATTCTATCATGTAAAATGTTAACAGGGACGTAGGTTTGTCTCCTATGGCTTAACTGATCACTAAAATAGCTTAACCAGAGGTCCTCCCACGCCCCGGGCTCTTCAAGGTTTCAAAGGGGCAATGATAGAGCGGCTGTTATGGTTTTCTATTGGTGGTACATTTTAGATACGGAAGTACATCTAAGGCTTTGTCAGTCTGCCTTTCACTAGCGATTTTCGGACGCGAGATATTTCACATCCATAGACTTTAGCGACTTTAGCAAACCCACTCTACAGCTTATTACTCTGTACGAACCTCTCACAACACAGCACTCAAAACCACCTTCATACATCACACCACGCAAAATCAACCTCATACATCACACAGCGCAAAATCAACCTCAAACATCACACCACACCCCACCACACCAAGGACATTAACCGAAGGGCCCCGAAGCTCCCGCATCCATTTCTTTAATATTTGTTACTTTTACTAGCATCACTGTTCATACCATTAACTTAACAGGACAGTGATGGCAATGAATCACAAAACATACAGTTCAACAGACTGATTCAAGGATGTTATGACTGATCTGGTACTGTATTGGTCTCTCTCTCTCTCTCTCTCTCTCTCTCTCTCTCTCTCTCTCTCTCTCTGGTAAAGGCATGCGAAGCCAAGAATAATTTAGTGACAATGCAGTATTTTTTTTTTTTTTTTGTAATGGACTCGAAGATCATGCGGGGTTGAATGACAGATGCGTGGATGGATTACACCGGTTCCAGGTAGGTATGATTAACCTGTTACTGCGATTCTTCGTTTTTCATTCATTCTATCGTTTTTCTTTCTTTTTTTTAAGTTCCCGTCATGCGTGAACGACTAAGAAATCTTGAGTCACGAAACAGAGTTCATTCAGAAACTCCGGGGTGGAAAATAGCTGAAAGAAGGCACGCTTGGTATGCACTTTCCTTTATAAATTCTTTCTCTTGGCTTGTATTCTAAGTGGCTTGGGGAATTTCTTTACACCTCTTTCATAGCGACTTATTCTGTACACCTCACTTCAAAATTCTCTTGTAGGTTGTTAATGTATACTTTGTTGATATCAAAACTGTAAAGAGGAAAAAAACTCAAGGGAACGTCAAGGTGTAAAACGTAGAATAAATCGCTAAAGAAGAAGTGTTACGAGGCCTCCCGTGCCACCTGTACTACGGCCCCATGAGAGAACCTGAATGGAGAGACAGCATTCATTCACAAATCCTGGAACGGACTGGAATGACTCAAGGGAGAAATTATTTACACTCACACGCTCGCACCAACTCTAGCATTTTATTTATATATTTACTTATTTATTTATTTATATGTATTTTCTCCTCTTGCACATCAACAACTCCAGAATTTCCTGTTTTCTTCATCTTCATCTCCATCATCATCATCATCATCATCATCATCATCATCATCATCATCATCATTTTCATCTTCATTTTCATCATCATCATCATCATTTTCATCTTCATTTTCATCATCATCCTTTTCTTCTACTTCATCTTCATTTTCGTCATCTTTTTCTCCTTCTCCTTTTTCTTCTTTTCTTTTTCATTTTCTTCCTCTTCAAGGGAAGGAGAGGGGGAGCTGACCACCATGCATTTATATTTACTTCAGGCTGAGTCTACCGTAGAAGCCCAAGAGTGTTAATACTTTCACACTAATTTTTTATCTGAGTCGACACTAAACTATTTATTTCAGGCGAAGGTGGGTCATGGAGGCCTGGAGTTATTATCATTTTTATTATTATTATTATTATTATTAGGCCTATTATTGTTATCAGTCATTACTTTATTAGTATTTTTATTATTATTACTACTACTACTACTACTACTACTACTACTACTACTACTACTACTACTACTACTGCTACTACTACTACTCCCATTACTGCCACCACTACTACTCCTACTACTCGCTGTTTCATCTATCAGTTTTTTTATATATTTATCCACCTGGGTAGATCGAGATGGAGGTGAATCACAAGCTCATGCTCAGGCCAGAAAGCTTCCAGGAAGGTACCATCGATTTACTACCTTATGTTTACTATTCTTTGCTTATGTCCGGCCTCAGCCTGGTGGGTTTCATTCACAGTTTCAGGAGTGGATCAGAAAGGTTCCAGGAAGGCATGACTGATGTGTCTGCAATTTTTATATATATCTGTCTTTTCCGTGAAGGACTGGAAAGCGTTGAGGGACACGAGCAAATTCATTCACAAACCTTGGAGTGTAGTGGAAGGGATCAATGGCGGAGTGGTTGGGCTGTTACTTTTATATTTCCTTTCTTGAGTTAAGGATATGACGTAATTCACTCACAGATTCTGTAATAGTTTGGTAAGTATGAAAAAAAAAATTTCAGGCATCAAAGCCTATATATATAGATAGATAGATAGATAGATAGATAGATATAGATAGATAGATAGATAGATAAATAGATAGATAGATAGATAGATAGATAGATATTTATATTATATTGATTTTATTTATTTGTGTGTGTGTGTGTGTGTGTGTGTGTGTGTGTGTGTGTGTGTGTGTGTGTGTGTAAGTGAGTGAGACAGAGAAATGGAAAGAGCGGAAGATGGAAAGAGAGAGAGGGAGAGAGGGGTAGAGGGAGAGGGGGAGGGAGAGGGTGTGTGCGTGTAAGGGAGTAACATGATGGAGTATATTCACATTCCCTAAATTGCCCACAGCGCTTCCACGATAGTATTTTAAACCTGTTACTTTTTTCAACATCATTTTTTTCCTACGTGACGGTATGGGGGATTTTGAGTACTGTGACGGTTTCATTTACAAATTCTCGAATCGGGGTGGATGACTTCAAGGAGGACATTAATTTTCCTATATATCTTCACTACGATGACGTCTTAGTTTGGCTTATTCATGGTACCAGCAGGCGATGTTATGCAGCTTAATACAAACTGGTGGTAGTAGTAGTAGTAGTAGTAGTAGTAGTTGTTGTTGTTGTTGTTGTTGTTATTGCTGTTGTTGTTATTGTAGTCCCAGGCGTATCTGAACGTGAACCTAGTGACCTGCGGACTTAACAATCTTCCAATAACTATCATCCTTGTGGTTGACGGATACACCTGAGGGACGTTTGTATAACCGGGCAGCGGAGCCACCCGGTTGTATCAGTCCCACCACGTGAAGGCGTACCTCTCTCCAGCAACACCAGTCGTAACTTTATAATAAGACATGGTAATCAACTGTTAAATCATCGCAGTTTTTCCCATCGTGGAGATATAAGAACGTCGACCTAAGATTTTACGAGGTTTACAAAGTTTAGTAAAATCATATGTTGGTAGTAAGAATAAAAAAAAATAGAGTGATCATTCTGAGGAGCTGCGGTGGTACAGTGGGTAGCGTACTCGTCTCGTGGTGCGATTGCCCTGAGTCTTCAGTTCGAACTCATATCTTAAGTAGCGGGCATTTAATTTCGGTGCTCGCATTGTGTCATTTCATACGCTTGTGTATTTTCGCACTCTGTCATTTATACCGATTACATATAGAGCCACACACACACACACACACACACACACACACACACACACACACACACACACACACACACATTAAAAGCTGAATAAGCACACACACATACACGCAATAGGCACACGCATCCATACACACAAACAGACAGACATCCAGCCATTC
>NC_136958.1:42029748-42034748 GCF_032717465.1 Coenobita brevimanus | reverse complement strand
ATGTGTATGTGAATGTCGGTGTAAATATGTAATACTTGTGTGAGTATTTATCTATCTATCTATCTATCAATATATATATATATATATATATATATATATATATATATATATATATATATATATATATATATATATATATATATTAGCTAATGGGCGAAACTGGTCTCCCTTATAATTCGTTCATGAAGTCGTTAGTAACAGTAGTTCGTAACAGCTGAGATTTAGACACGCGTTGATTTAATATTGCTTGGAATTCCCTCATTTGTCATTTCCCACAGTTATGCCTTTTCCTCTTGGGACACCCTGTATATATGAATGCATGAATTTTAGTGTGGGTTGCATTAATTTGTGCAATACAGCAACAGTAATCACGATAAACAGCAGTTAATATTCATAGCAAATAAGAATGAGAATGAAGGTGGGCGTGGCGGGGAGAGAGTGGGAGGGAGTGAGAGAGCAGGAGTAAGAGTGAGAGAGTTTGAGAGTATGGTGAGGGGAGTAAGATTAAGAATAAGAGTGGGAATGAGAGGGAGAGTGGGTGTTTGGGAGAGACGAAGAAAATTTGAGGCAGACGGAGACACTGGCAAAGAATGAACCTGACAGACAGACAGACGGAAAGAGGAAGGCACAGAATTAGAAAGTTAGAGGCAAGATGAAATACTATTATATCTAACACTAAAAGGTGGATAATTAGATGGGCTTATAGATATACAATCATACGCACGCACATATACTTCATACCACATGATTACACATAGCAACGCACATGGAATAATGCACACTGATTTATACACTATCTCACACGCGCACACACCCATACACACACATACACGTATGAGCGTAAGCACATGCACAACACAAACACAAAACCTCTCTCTCTCTCTCTCTCTCTCTCTCTCTCTCTCTCTCTCTCTCTCTCTCTCTCTCTCTCTCTCTCTCTCTCTCTCTCTCTCTCTCTCTCTCTCACCTGTACTGACACTGACGTGAAGGGGAAGTCCAACAATACAGGTAGAGAGAGAGAGAGAGAGAGAGAGAGAGAGAGCGAGCGAGACCAATCACAGGTAAGTCAACACAACACGATGGAGGTGGTACAGGCAGGATCAAAAGTCTGCCTAACATCTCACGTCTTCTGTTTCTCCCTTTCTCTTGTTGACTAATATTCCATACCTGAAAGAGAGGTAATGTTTCTCTCTGCACTTTTACCTGAGAATGCTTCAAGTCGGTCTAAAAATTATTTAACTTTATATCACATTTTCGGTTTGTGAAGTGAATTTTTCCATTTCAACAATTCACGGTATGGTATCAAGGGATATCCTTTATATTTAGTACACTGAATTAATATTATTATTGTTATCGTTATCATTATTATTATTATTATTATTATTATTATTATTATTATTATTATTATTATATTTATTATTATTATTATTATTATTATTATTATTATTATTATTATTATTATTATTATTATTATCATATTTATTATTATTATTATTATTATTATTATTATTATTATTATTATTATTATTATTATTATTATTATCACATTGCAAAGAGAACCGACACTTGTATTAATTTAGGTTGCTTCTTTTAGCAAATCAGTTTCTATGGATTTACTATATATATTTATATATATATTTATGTATCTATATCTATCTATCTATCTATCTACATATATATATATATATATATTTATGTATCTATATCTATCTATCTATCTATCTACATATATATATATATTCTACTTGTGTCACGCCTCACTTTACCTCACTCTTACTTAAAGGTATTACCTCACTCGCCATATATTCCGCGGTAAGTCTACATGATGCTGTCATACATTCAATCCTTATACACCCTTAACCTTAATCTTGTCACCCTTTTGTCTCCTCACACATATGACAAAAACGTTTCAGCTCATTTATTCCCCCTCAGAACGATGACGTATTAGCACTGTTTTTTTTTTTTTTTCCCCACTACCAGGTGACTGTATGTAACTTAAGAAGTCTTCTTGTAGAGAACAAGAATATGAAGGCAAAGTCTGTCTTCTAGTCTGAAAAGTTTCATCAACTGAAACTGTCTGAAGAAACCAATAACCTAGTCAGTAGGACATCCTTGGCAGGAAAGGGTTAAATGTTTCGTGCACATCTAATGTATCGTACAAGAACTCCTAGCCAAGAGGGTGGAATGTGTGCACTTCGTTAGGGTCTCTGGAGGGCGTGGGAAAGGAGAAATAAGTGTTTGCTCACTCGAAGATAGGGATGTGTGAAGGCAGAATGGTGCTGACTCCTGTTTTGCATGGTTGTGAACATCTTTAGCTTCCTGTGGTGTAGTCAGCTGTATATGAGAGCTGAGAGAGAGTGTGTGAGTAAATAAGACTGCTCTCTCCTGGATCTGGGCACCTTTCAAGATGGGCGGGGAACTACAAGCATGTACAGACTTTTATCCAGATAGATTGATAATAGACTGAGAGAGAGAGAGAGGGGGGGGGAGGGGAGGGAGACGAAAATACCCAAGTAAAGAAATATCCACGCACATATCAACACAAACCTGCCGAAATATAGAACATGGGAATTGGCAAGAAATTATACTAACGATCAACACAGTCACACTCCCTCTCTCTCAAAAAATGAACGCAAAATGAAAATACCTCAGACACCTGGTTTCTCAATCCCAAATCCAAGAAAACGTGGAGGAACAACAAGAATATAAGGAGCAACAGAAGATGTCCCACTGTCACCACCACACCTACTGTACTATCACCGCTACCCCATTGTCTCCTTGCACCATGATACGACCTTTCCGGCATAAGTAGAGGGAGACGTCACGAGCGGCCAGGCCAGTTTGCTTTCATTGTGGAGGTGACGTCATGGCGTTGATATCCCGGGCTGTGGGGCGTGGCGGGGGTGTAGGGTGGGAGGTGTGTGTGTGGGGGGCGTGTAGGATGGGGTGTGGGAGGCGTAGGGTGGGGTGTGGGAGGTGTAGGGTGGGGTGTGGGAGGTGTAGGGTGGGGTGTGGGAGGAGTAGAACGGGGTGTGGGTGGGTTAGGCTGTAGGAAGGGTAGGGGAGACTTGCTTGCACTGTTTATAGGTTAGGTTAGGGATGTGGTGGCCGAATCGGTAGAGAAATAGTTTGCTGTCCTAATGATCTCAAGCCTTAATCGTGGCTAGGACAGGGAACAGTTTATGGATCTGAATTTCTTTAAAAGCAGACTTTCTTGATCTACCATAAGTTTCGCTGACATGTAAAAAGCCCCGCTAATACCAATACCCGTCCTATATGAGGCGGCCCTAACATGTATTCAGTATGGACGGAGGATGCTAGCTCCGAAATGGTGACATGAGAAGGGTATGGTACGTAGGAGGGATGCTGGGACTCAGGGAACGGGTTGCTAAATCTATGCTCTATGTCGGTCACAAGAAAAAGTAAATATTGGTTGGGCTTCGTTAGGTTGAAGTGATGGACTGGGTGGTTTCGGCTAGGTGTGGTCTGGATAGCATAGGAATTCCTTGATTAATTTAGGTTTACTTTGCTTGTTTGAGGTTAGGTTAAGAATGATTAGGTAGGGTTAGACTGATTAAGTTAGACCAGGTATGTGAGACTAGGTTAAGTAGCGTAAATTACATTAAACAGGTTGTTACATTCCTCAATATGTTTGACTCAGCAACACAAAATATGGGAGACTATGGCTAAGTTAGGCTAAATTAGGTAAAACTAAGATAGGTTAGCTTAAGTTAGGGCAGGCAAGAAAGTCTGAATCAACTACAGAAATCAGTGAACTTAAAGCAGATTATATCAAATTAAACCACGAAGGAGAAGGAAAAAATACCATAGTCAACGCTGCCAATTAAGGATCAGGAAAAAGAAAACGCGATTTTTACCCTGGGAATGAAAGCATCACAAACATTTCTGTTTATGTGTGTGTGTGTGTGTGTGTGTGTATGTGTGTGTGTGTGTGTGTGTGTGTGTGTGTGTGTGTGTGAGGGGGGTATGTGTGTGTGCGTGTGTGTATGTGGGCGTGTGCGTGCGTGCGTCCGTCCGTGTGTGTGTGTGTGTGTGTGTGTGTGTGTGTGTGTGTGTGTGTGTGTGTGTGTTTTGCCTCGGAGTATATTAAAGAGGACGTTACTCGGTCATACCTTCTCTTACACCACGCCACTCCTGTACCATGATACATTCTCTCTCTGTCTCTCTGTCTCTGTCTCTGTCTGTCTGTCTGTCTCTCTCTCTCTCTCTCTCTCTCTCTCTCTCTCTCTCTCTCTCTCTCTCTCTCAGTAATTCCTTCACCCAGCTATTTATCTGTACCCATATATGTGAAATTCATCAGTCTTTTCTTAACACATATCTACATTTACACCTATCTCTTATTCTATATGTGCTTCCATCAGTCATCAGTCAATTTATCTATCACTGTCTACCTACCTACCAATCTATTTATATCTATCTATGTATCTGTCTCTCTGTCCACCTATATACCTTTCTATCTGTTTATTTTTCTATCTACCTACCTATAATTAACCACATGTCATTCTACTTGTCTATCAGTCCATCTATCTATCTCTATTTCCTTGGAGCCCCACCTACCTGTGATACACACCTAGAATATTAATGACATTCTTCCCCCTCAGTCGTGTCTTACCCTCCTACTTCCTTTTCTTTGATTTTCATTGTTTTCCTCATTCTTTCCTCTTCGTTACGGATTCTTATTTTTCTTTGTTTCTTGTTCTTCTTCTTCGTCTTTCCTTCTTTTTCTCTTCCTTCTCCTCCTCCGCCTCCTCCTACTCCTCCTCCTCCTCCTCCTCCTTATCATCATCATCATCAGCCATCATTTCCTCTCACCTCTTTCCAATCTCTTCATCATTCAGACACAAACACGAACATATTCTTACGACAGAACACATATACACTCTTAAAAACATGCATACAGTATAATCACAGACGCATATAAACATCTCTCTCTCTCTCTCTTTCTCTCTCTCTCTCTCTCTCTCTCTCTCTCTCTCTCT
>NC_136958.1:42019748-42024748 GCF_032717465.1 Coenobita brevimanus | reverse complement strand
ATGGATTAATTCCTGCTGACAGGTGGTGTGACGCACGTAGGTGTGGATGTATACCTGTATGCCTATGAGGTGGAGTTAGGATTTAAGGGTTTGAGTGTTTGGTGAATGACAGCATAGCCCATTAAGTCGAGCCATTTTTTTTTTTGTGTGTGTGGGGGGGGGAGGACTCCATGGGCCATACATCACCCCATCCTAGAGCGGGAAAAATGGGGATGAAAGCTGATGATGCTGTTGGTCCTGCTCATGATGGTCACTATGATGATGATGATGATGATGATGATGATGGTGATATTGATGATGATGATTATGATGATGATGATGTGATTTCTCCCTTCTCGTCTGGAGTTACAAAATATGCGTCATCGTACTTACAGGGTTAATATATTTTCAGTGTCAACACCTTCAGTTTGATTACACCATTCTCTCTTCTTGCTAAATTAAAGCTTCTGAGACATGCCAATCTCTGTTTCAGATTAGTATCTCTCTCTCTCTCTCTCTCTCTCTCTCTCTCTCTCTCTCTCTCTCTCTCTCTCTCTCTCTCTCTCTCTCTCTCTCATACACACACACACAAACACACAACTTCTGAGACATGACACATCTGTGTTCCAGATTAGTTTCTCTCTCTCTCTCTCTCTCTCTCTCTCTCTCTCTCTCTCTCTCTCTCTCTCTCACACACACACACACACACACACACACACACACACAACTTCTGAGACATAACACACCTCTGTTCCAGATTAGTTTCTCTCTCTCTCTCTCTCTCTCTCTCTCTCTCTCTTCTGAAAATATCAAGAGCACTACATCAAAGACGTCACCGTACTGAAGGGGTTAAGAAGCTGGATACATGCCAGGTGTAACAAAACCTGCAGGTGTTATTGCAAGTCTCTCACCTGCCTCGATAGAACGTCATGCACAGTCAGGTGAGACGACATGACTGTGTGTGTGTGTGTGTGTGTGTGTGTGTGTGTGTGTGTGTGTGTGTGTGTGTGTGTGTGTGTGTGTGTGTGTGTGTGTCTTTTTCTGTGTCTGTGTGCGTAGGAGCTAGTGTGTGCAAGTGTGTGTGCAGAGTACCTGTAAAATTCCACCTTCCATTCACCTTTACCCACTGGTCATGAATAAGTGTGAGTGTGTGAGTCAGTATGAGCGTGCAATTGTGTGTGTGTGTGTGTGTGTGTGTGTGTGTGTGTGTGTGTGTGTGTACCCCAAGAGCCCACCTTCCCATTCTCTCCATTCACCCTCTCCCATCTCACCTGTTTGCTCTCCCTGTTTTCATTAGCCAGGCGTTGTTTACCTTGTCTGTCTGGTTGCACGAGGAGCCTTCCTTGTGCTGGTCATCTCCATGTTAATCGCTTTAAATCCACGCTGTTTGAAAGAGGCAGAAAAAAGGAAGAAATACACCCATGTACACACGAATTTGCATAGACAGGCACATGCATATATAGGCAAATAAGAGGAAATGCGCGCTCGCACGCACACACACACGCACACGCACATACACACACACACACACACACACACACACACACACACACACACACACACACACACACACACACACACACACACACACACACACACACACACACACACACACACACACACACACACACACACACACACACACACACACACACACACAGCCACAAAAAATCCCCCTCCCCTTCCACTCCCTGCCCCCAAACACAGGCCAGCAAAAACAGACCAACACCAAAAATCCCAACCACAAGCCTCCCTCCCAAAAGAAAAAAAAAAAAAAAAAAAAAATGGCATCTGTTGTGGGTTTGGAGAGTCAGTAGGCAGGATGGCAATACGGAGAAGAGGGTGGAGCTGTGTTGTTCTCTGCCACATCGAGTGTATTCGTTACCAGCTTATTTTAGGTCAGTTTCTCCTTTAAACCATTGAATCCAGTGCCTGATTTTGGGTCGTATGTTGAAGCCTGAAATCGAAAAGTGGAATGCATACCTCCAAAATTTTTACGATCATTGTTTTGAAAGCACTTGGCACTGATGGAACGTATGTACCTTTCTTCTATGGCTGCTGACTGCATTCTGTGATGTGGGATGCAGGCTAACTATACGTAATAACCACAGGCGTCCCATGAATGGCCATAAATAATTAGGGTTTTGCACTCCACTTTGCGTTATAATGTTTTAATATACGACCGTTAATCTTCCAATTTCCATACTATTAATTTCAGTTTTCAGGAGAACTCTTGCAATGAAGGTATATGTGAAGACTACAATCTACCCCTCTTGTTCGGAATCTCCCCTAAGCTGAATACAGTTATGTCTAAGAGTGACAGGAATTAAAAAAAAGTAGAACAATAAAATACGTCTTATGACTAAAGGGATTAATAAAGCTGAACATGGGTCGGGGTCTTGTTACCAGTGTCAGAGTCGTTGGTGCATTGGTTAACACAGCCAAACTGTAACTGGTCAAACTCGAGTTCTGTTATGAGGTTGGATAGAATCTTGTACAATTTTGGTTCCTCTATGTCCCTGTTAAACCAGCAGTACAAATGGAGACCAGCACTTAAATTCAATTATTGTGTGTCGCCCTCAAGGGGAAGATTGTAGCTTGATAAAAAGTTATTTTCATGACCGTTCATAGTCCATAAGCATTCTTCTTTTCTTTCTTTTTTTTTAACAATATGAGTAATGTTCTTGTCATCATTGCAGACTCCATAACACTCTCGTTTTTAATGTGTCCGACTCGGGACAGACTTGAGTCCATGTCCTGAGGCCCAGCAGTTCTACGTACCACACACCTTTACAAGTCACCACTCCGGCGTTAATGTCCACCTTCCATACTGAATACATGCCAGTGCTGCTTCACTCAGGTGTGGTGTAACGGTATTAGCTGAGGTATTTTTTTTTATGATATCGTGGGATCTTTTGGAATGTCAGAAATGATCAAAGCCTCAGGTGTTCATTTGTCTAGCCTTGGACTGAACTTGCGTCCTTTCAAACAGCAGACTACTTCCTTAACCATTTTTCCCCAAATCACCCCCCCCTCTGTATTTCTGCATATGGCATGCCTATAATATTCTCAATTGTCAGTTGTGCGAGATGTTGATATAAATTAATTTACAATAAATAATTTGAAATGTATAAAAAATACTCGTAAATCACTTAACAGGAGGTACTAGAAGTCTCCTGAAGCCACGAAATTACTGGCAGTGTTTTTATGATCGAGGACGCTTAGGAAGTGTAAAGTCCTCAGTTTCTGAAGAAATGTTTAAAGCTCATTATTAAGAAAATGTCTGGCATCCCTGTACCATATATGACTGCACTGTGTGTTGTGGGTAGCTTGCTCATATAATACAATAATCATGAGTAACCCATATACATATTCGTCAAAAGCTGGGAGCTTGCATATAACTGTACAATATTCTTCAGTATTCAGTGGAGCCTGATAAAGGAGCTTTTAATCTTTCTATCTGATGAGAAATATGAAGCTACTTGTGGAAGTGTGTACCTCTGAGGTGGAGCCAGGATTCACGGGGCTTAAATGGTGAACGACAGGGTGTGTGGCCCATTTCACTGAGCATGCTGGTGATTAACTCCCCTACTATCATATTCTTTCCTTTTCCCTGCCTTCTGAACCATACCTCATCCCACCTGCAAGTAGGAAAAAGAGGCGTGATGATGATGATGTTCTTCCTTCACTCGAGATGGCTCTTTTAAGCTACGTATAATTGTCTCTCGATAGGAAGGACAAAAAATATATCAAGACTCTCTTAAAGACATTTACCTTCAAAAATGGGAAGAAGGAGTTTTGAAATATTTTACAGCATGTCTTATTACAAAAGATGTATATATTATTCTCTCCCTCATTAAAATAAAGGAATTTAGTATCCACCCGCATTCAGTTACTCATACTAGCCAGTCACGCTGAAACATATGGAGAAATATTACGTAGATTCAGTTTCGTTGAAAGTTGGAGTCTCTCTCTCTCTCAATCTCTCTCTCTCTCTCTCTCTCTCTCTCTCTCTCTCTCTCTCTCTCTCTCTCTCTCTCTCTCTCTCTCTCTCTCTTTTTTTTTTTACTGTGCCCCTCTTCTTTAATTACCTACCTCGTTCCGGCTTGTCTTCCTCATGCTAAGCGTTCTGACTCATGGGAAATCTGTTTGTTGCATGGGAAAGTCACACTACATTATTATTATTATTATTATTATTATTATTATTTGTGGTAGGTGGGGGCTCTCACCATCCACTCGCTCGATGTAGTGCTGCTCTCGGGTGTCTGCCCTTTCCTCTCCATCCTTCTTTCTTTCCATTCTCTTCTGTCTTTCTTTCCTTCATTCTTTCCTTGTCCTGCCTACGGGTGACTTTACACTCCCTCTTCTGTCTTTCTCTCCTTCAGTCTTTCCACTTCTTTCTGCCTGTGGGTGACTCTACACTGAGTGACAAACCAAAAGGTTTCCTGTGCACCAGGAAACCATTTACTACGCTGGGTGGTAACCATATAACCAAATTTTGGCGCCTGGTGGTTTAGTGGGTAATTATTGCTCTCCAATTGGATTGAGCCGGTGAAGGTTTATATCCAAGGGGTGGTTGGGGTTGTTTGCTCATGTAATGCCACTCAGGGATGAGTGAGGCTGGTCACTCTCATCTTATATGTCGGGACCAACTGCCTAGCCCCGGGCTCCTATGCTCCTCATGGGGCAATGTAGGACTGGATGATGAATGAATGAATGAATGAATTATTATTATTATTATTATTATTATCATTATTATTGGGAGGAATATCTTTATTTTTTAAGTATTCGTTGTACAGTGAGCAATGTTAGTACCCGAACAACCAAACGCGATGGATTTCAAAATGACCACCAAAGCTTCGGTCATCATGGCATTGTTGGTATGAGTGGCTGTGAAATGTATGTGTTTATAATGTGATTGCGTTTGTAATTTTTCCTTCTGGTATTTATGCCTGAAAACATATTAACTTTTAAGATTTATATGCTTAAAGACCAATGTTCAGAATTCTTCGTTCATTGTG
>NC_136958.1:41977248-42017248 GCF_032717465.1 Coenobita brevimanus | reverse complement strand
TTCTCTATCTACCTATCTATCTACCTATGTCTGTCTATCTGTCTGTCTACTTACTCCTCTATCTATCTCTCTGTCTTTCTATGTATCTCTTATCCAGTTCTCTTTTACCTCATCTGGAACGTAAGGGGCCGGGGCTAGGACGCAAAAGGTAATATTTTCGCTATCTCTTGACGATATTATTAAGCTAGACTTTTCGCTGTGCAGAGAAAAGATAAATCGTTCATTCTCCCATAACCAGGTGACTTTCTTTACCTGAGTACAATCACCTGGAAGAAGCAAGAACACGCTAAAAATAAGAGATCAAGGTGGTGAAGCGGCGAAGAGAAACGTCCCCGTGCTGAAGGGATTGTGGCAAGGTTCATTTTCCTTCGAGAGACAAAGACGAAGTAAAGTAATCTTGAAAATGTAAAAGTTTTAAAGCGGTAGAGAGACTAGACCCGAAAAACAGCAGCCTTTATGGTACTGACTTTCTTCGTTTTTTCTCTTCGTTCTTCTTTTCTCTTTCCCCACCTTCTGTTCCCTTTCTTTTACTGTCTTTTTTAGCTGCTTCTTACATATTGTCATCCTTCTTCGTCTTTTTCCTTTCTCTTCTGTTTTTTATGCCTCCTCTCTCTCTCTCTCTCTCTCTCTCTCTCTCTCTCTCTCTCTCTCTCTCTCTCTCTCTCTCTCTCTCTCTCAATGTGTGCAGTATATTCAACTAATTAACTCTAAATCACGTCTTCTCAACCATACACTCACATACCATGTTTTCATATATAACATTGTACCATTAAAACTGCACTTGTAATATTTGAACTTGTAATGTTGCACGGAAAATATTGCGAGAAAGCTTTAATTTTTTGCTCTTATTCCGACAGACTCCTGACATCTGTTTAATTCATAGTAACAAGCTTTTAGCAGTTACTGACAAAACTTCGCCTTTACAGTGGCATATATTCATGGACTCATAAGTGCTGTGGCATTTAATATTCAGGAGTCTAATCTTTCACGCACACAGCAGCATAGGTACACACACACACACACACACACACACACACACACACACACACACACACATGCATCCTTCCACACAGTCACTCTCACCCACCTCTCCCACCCACACACCTCCACCAACACCTCCATTTATGCTTCCACCCTTTCACCCACCTCCACCCACACTTACCTTCAGCTACACCCATACTCAACACCACCCACACCAGTATCCACATTCACCTTCTTCACTACACACCTGCACCCACATCCGCTTAACAGACCTCTCCCACACTTACACCTACACCCACAAATACACCCACAACTTTCAAGTCCAGACTTTCTCTCCTCTCTCTCTCTCTCTCTCTCTCTCTCTCTCTCTCTCTCTCTCTCTCTCATATATATATAGATAGATAGATAGATAGATAGATAGATAGATAGATAGATTGATAGATCAATAGATAGATAGATAGATGGATGGATAATTTTTTCATATTTATATTTAATTCTTCTAAACTAACTCCCTTCTGCCACCCACACCCACTCTCACACCCACACAGCTTATTTGTCATTCACCCTTCTCCTCCATCCACATCCCTTCCCCACCAACATTTCTTTCTCTCCAACCCACAACCCCACCTACGCTTATGCTTTTTTTCCCCCTCCCGTCCCGCCTCCCACCCACACCACCACCACCACCCACACCCACACCACCACCCACACCACCACCCAAGCCACTCCCAGCTCACGACTTGACCCGTGTAATGCCTTTCGACCTCCGGTTTTCATACTCTCTTGCCAACGCTTAAGGAATGTAAGTCTTTGTAAGGGAAAATGTGTGTGTGTGTGTGTGTGTGTGTGTGTGTGTGTGTGTGTGTGTGTGTGTGTGTGTGTGTGTGTGTGTGTATCCTTGCTTGCCTTCTTGCCTACCTACTTACCTGCCTACCTACCTGCCTGCCTTCCTACCTCCCTCCCTCCCTGTTTGCTTATCTGTTTGCCTACCAGTCTGTCTGTCTGTCTGCCTGCCTACCTACCTACCTACCTACCTACCTACCTCCTCTGTCAGTCTGCCAAATACCTTCCTCCCTGCTTATCTGTCTCCCTACCTACCTGCCTGTCTGCCTGTCTGTCTGTCCGTCTGTCTGTCTGTCAGTCTGTCTGCCTGCCTACCTACTACCTCTCAGCCTGTCTGCCTACCAGACTGTTAAACTTATTTGCCTTCATGCCTAACGGTGTGTTGTTGTCTATCTGTCTGCTTCTTTGTCTGTCGATCAACCTTCCATCCTTCCTTTCTGTCTGTGTCAGTCTGTCTACATGCCTGTTTGCCTTCCTCTTTGTCTCTCTGTCTTTGTCCGTTTGTCTGCCTCCTTGTCTGTCTGTGTGCCTGCGTCTATCTTTCTGCCTGCTTGCCGATCTATCTGCTTTCTGTCTGCTGTTTTTGGAAGCCTCACGATCTGCTTTGACTGAGAAGACCTGTGTACTGAGCTGGCCAACCGATTCCACCTGATCTGGCCATTCGTTAAGCACACCTGAGATGTTGTGGTGTTGCCTCAGTTCTAGGAATGTTGGACACTGTTTGGTGTGGTAGGGTTGTAGCTACGTAATGGAATTGTGTGTGTGTGTGTGTGTGTGTGTGTGTGTGTGTGTGTGTGTGTGTGTGTGTGTGTGTGTGTGTGTGTGTGTGTGTGTGTGTGTGCGCGCGCGCGTGTGTGTGTGTGTGTGTGTGTGTGTGTGTGTGTGTGTGTGTGTGTGTGTGTGTGTGTGTGTGTGTGTGTGTGTGTGTGAGAGAGAGAGAGAGAGAGAGAACAGTTTCGACCTGCCTATAGGACCCTGACTATCTATGAATGAAGCCTGAAGTGCGTCCAGGTCGGGCCAAGACTGTTGCATCCACAAACTGAACACATTATTCGTGCTGGAGAGAAACGCCTTCACGCGGTGGCACTGATATAACCGGGCAGCTCCTTTGACCGGTTATACAAACGTCTCTCAACTCCCTTCCTCTCCTCCAGAAGGAATATGGTGGACTGTAGAAGATGGAGAAGTTCAGCGTGCAGTCTGCTGGGTTCACAATTAGATGAACGTGGAGCTACAAATGCTACTATTACTAAGCACAATGTTAGTAGAATCTGTGACTGGAATTTTTGTATACGTTACCAATTTACAGCACTGTGAAACCAAGACCCATTGCTATGCTTGGTATGCGATTATGTATTGGTCTTAATACAGCCAATATATGTTTCTGACGTATGGAAGCGAGGCGTGGACCTTGCAAGAGGGGAACAAGTCAAGAGTGAGAGCAGTGGAAATGAGATACTTGAGAGGAGCATGTGGAGTGACGTGGAGGGACAGGTTGACGAATGAAGAAGTGAAGGAACGTTGTGGGGTAGATGTGGATGTGGTTGAAAAGATTAGGAGAAATACACTGAGGTGGTTTGGACATGTGGAGAGAATGGAGAATGAAAGACTGACTAAGAGGGTGTATGTAGGTGAGGTGGAGGGAGGGAGAGGGAGGGGTAGACCGAGGATGAGGTGGAGGGATGGAGTTGAGAGGTATATGCGGGAGGGGGGAGTGAGTTGGGGGGAGGGGAGTCAAATGGTGGGTGACAGAGTGACTTGGAGGCGTTTTGTCTGCGGCCACCCTTTGCTGGATTAGGGCGTCGGGCTATAGATAGAATAGATAGATAGAAGAATGGTATAGAGGTATATTTTATGTAAAGTGTTGCTTATGTTTAATTTGGGATTCTGTTAGAGTAGGAGTGAGTGGTATAAAAGTATGCACAGTATATGGAGTATATGATGCATGAACTGGGATGCATTTATAGCTTGCAAATGTATGTGGATGATACACCGTAAAGTTTTAGTGTATGGTGCATGTCCTCTACCGTTTGCAGTGTTACATTCTTTTCGTGATTCTATATGAAAGTACATATGGGTGGTCAGTTTTGTATGGTATGGAGTGTATTTTATTTTTTTAGTTTCCAGTACCCTTTTGTGGTGCACGGTGTGGGGTGTATTTGCAGTGAACAGAACCGTTTGCTTTCAGTTTAGGTTTCTAAGAGAGTAGGAATGGGTGGTGTCTAGAGAGCAGCCACATCCACCCTGTTTGACTTTGTTAGCTATGTTTCTGATAGTCGTATTCTAGGTAGCATAAGAGCTGTCGTAGCACCTCTTCCTTAGCAATTTATTCAGCACTTGTACATTAACATCATCTTGTATGCTTTTTATATTATTATAATATCTACCGGTACGTAGTTTCCATCAACACCACAAGAGAATAATAATATGCAGAATGAATCGCTTAACGAGTGTTACTACTGGATCTCCAACTTGAGCAGTGCTTGGGTGGAGACTTTGGTCTCAACAAGGAGTTACAAGGGTTATAGGGACAAGTAGTACCTCAACACGTCTTACACCTCATACCGAAGTATCAATAAACGATGCTGAATGAAGTTACTAGGCACGCGTTGCAACTCCATTAGCGAGAGAAAAGTACCGTAGAGATGAAGGCTCTCCCCAACCACCCATACCACTCACACAGGGGGGACGGAAAAGGAAGTCCATCTAACCCGAAGGAAAAGACAGGACTAGGAATTTGAAGCTTGAAAATTGATTCTCTTCACTACGATGACGCCTTTATTATTATTATTATTTTTTTGCAGCTGCCTGGCCATTATATTTCAACTTACGGCCGAAGGCTAACTTATCCTATTCCAGGACATCTTAGGGGGAAAAAATCGACCGACGCCCCTATGAGAGATTCGAACCTAATGGCAAATCCTTTCACTCCGATGACAGGGTTTCTCTTGCTCTCTCCAGAGGGTTTTATTTACCTTATATTCACTTCAGTACGGGAGGCTTTTCTTAAGTTGAAGTAAATAGTATGGAGATAGCAGGAATTAACTCAACTACTGACGATTTTTTTTTATCATCTGACAAAAACCTGTAACCCTTTCCATCTTGATTATAGTCAGATGTCAGATTGGAGGGTTGATTTGACTAGTAACCAGGGAGGCTCATTCCTACCTCATAGCTAAAGCTCATCACATGTCAAGCAACCACGACTTAGCATTCAGGTTGCAAGAATGACCCATTTCTGTCAGATGAAAAGAGACTATAGTACGTTGTCTCATTCCATTACCACTATACCACCAAGCGTCCTTACTTCAACCAGTTCAATCTCCACGACATAATATTCTACTTTTACTGCCACCAAGCGGTGATCGAGAGGGACGCCTTCCCGTGGTGGCACTGATATAACCGGATGGATTTCCTGCTCAGTTATCCAAAAATCCATTATCTTCATCCTTATCCCCAAGAGGAAAGATCGTCGACTGCTCGAAAAAGGCAACCTCAGCCTGCAGTCCACTGGGTTCAAGTTTTGTTATACTTGAACTTAGAGCTATAACAACAACAACAGCAGCTACTACTACTACTACTACTACTACTACTACTACTACTACTACTACTACTACTTCATTAACGACCTCTCGTAAATTACTGATGCAAACGAGGTTGATGTTAAATGAGGTAAACAGCAAACAGGGGAACAGAAAGGTGAAATTTGCAAAATAAACCGCTATGGAAAGGAAGCCACGAAATCTCTCTTGTCGGAGGGAATACGGTTCTTAAGTGTGAATACTAAGTTTGTCTTTATCTGACGGAACCGAGCCACTCCCATAACATGAATACGAACGTGGTGGCATGAAATTAGGTGGGCTTTAGTGATGAAACAAAAACGAGACTCCTTGGTTACTAGTCAACCTATCCATCGAATCTGACTACAAATGGCCATCAACTAAGCTGAAGGACGTTAGGAATCTTTGTCAGGTTAGAACAAACGCGCTATGATGTGGGTTCATCAGGGTGTAGTGAGGTAATATATTGCAGTCTAGGCGCTTACGTAGTCTGTTTTTGCACCATAACTTTCTGCTTAAACCTTCAAGCTGTATTGCCTCAGACAAACTTCACACTGTCATTTTACACGCCCCATACTCTACCACATCTCACATAGACCTCAGACTGCCACGTCTTACATTCCTATATCCAAGGCTACCACACCACTTACTAACACATCACACACTGCCACAACACATACTACCCCATCATCACATACTGCCACACCACACATTGGCGCACCGGACAGTACCACACCACATAATGCGACACCACGCACTTATCACTCCACACATTACCACAGAATCAACCACCACACCTCTTACTACCACACCACACATTGCCACTCTACACACTACCACACTATACACTGCCACAACACTCACTACCACCCGTCAGACTGACATATTACACAATGTCCTATCACACACTGTCACACCACACACTGTCGCAACACACACTGCCACATCATGCACCACCATAACTCTCACTGCCGCAACACACACTGACACACCACGCATTGCCTTACCACACAGTACCACACCTCACAATGTTACAGTACTCACTACCACACGTCAGACTAACGTAGTACACATTGCCCCACCACATACTATCGCACCACACGCTACACATCACACACTGCCGATCCACATACTATCACAACTCATTAACTGTACCACACACCCTCATGACGCGCTGCAATATCGCTTACTAACACACCAAGCACTTCCAATCACATTACCACATCACACATAGTCTCACCACAGTCACATCTCACACTACCACACTATCTCCTACAGCATCGTAATTCATCAGCAGTTATTGTACACTGTGATTAATGTAGAGAATTGCCTGTCTAGCTGACACGACTATAATTGTTCGTAGAGTCTCAGGCACGCACTTTGTTAATTGTCCCAGCGGTAACTTTTAATCATGCGTTTGTCCATTAGGTTATTGGTCCAATCTTGTCCCCCCTGTGTAGGTCTCTCCTTTAATCTCCCTGTAAACTCAACCAGTAAAATATTAGTTTCTTGTTTAGTTTTCTCTCATTTGTGTTGTTCTCTCTTTTGGTTTCATTGTATACTCATAAAAATAACGTTAATCTCACAATTCTTTACATTCTGAACACGAAAAGAAGAATTTTGAAAGACTAAACTCTGTACATCTGTAATACTCCTTTCATTACTGAGACGAATTTTTTCATTTTATTCACGCTCTCCTCAGGACACTTTTTTTTGGGAGGAGGGGATTTTTAGAGATTTTTCAAACTGGGATGATTATATATAGCTATCATTAACCCCATCATTAAGAGAGGCTTTTCCTAAGTTGAATAAAATCGTCCTGAAGTATCAAGAAAAAATCAGCAAACTACTTGCACCACACACACACACACACACACACACACACACACACACACACACACACACACACACACACACACACACACACACACACACACACACACACACACACACACACACACACACAATTTATTTTTGGATAGGGCTGGTAAAGAGACCTGTATGATCATGAGAGTTAATAGAGAGAGAGCATTAACACTCTTATAGCAGTATGACTCACTCTCAGCTGAATGCTATCGCCAAGCAGTACCTGGAATAAAATACTAGAGTTGCCCCTACCATGAGAGGGCCCGGGTACCATCTAGTGGTTGTAAAAGTAGCTGGACAAGTTTGTCGTCTTGGTAGGCGTCGCTACTTGGCTACTTTTGCTAGTGGCCGTATGACAGTGGAAGGACGAGGGTGTTTGTGTGTTGCTGTGCATCAATCCCCTGAGGTAAGTGTTGGATATTTGCTGTTTTTAGCCATTAAGGTGACTACATTAGGACACAAGGATATCGCACTGACAGGCCCAAAGAAATAATATCTATAAGGCTACTAGACGTAATTCTGATGAGACAAGGGGGCTGTTGGTGTGAGGGAGATGAGGAGGCCTTGTACCGCCTCAATCTTGGTGTCTCAGACCAGTGAAATAGCAGTGTGAGTGTCATCCTGTAGATTCTCGTGCCGATCAGACTGGTGGACCAGGTTTGCTTGCCCCTTTGTCCCTGTCCACCCAACAGTACAGTTTGGGACCTGAATGTAAACTGATAAGTGCGATTCAGATTTCAGAGGGACAATATGATGGAAAAAAAATTGTATGTAAATTATTTTGTCCTGAAGAGCATGCACACACACACACACACACACACACACACACACACACACACACACACACACACACACACACACACACACACACACACACACACACACACACACACACACACACACACACACACACACACACACACTCGCACGCACACACACACACACACACACACACACACACACACACACACACACACACACACACACACACACACACACACACACACACACACACACACACACACACACAATAGCACACGCGCACGCACGCACGCACGCACACACACACACACACACACACACACACACACACACACACACACACACACACACACACACACACACACACACACACACACACACACACACACACATACACGTACGCGTATATTGTGGTGGTGTTCCTTCATTTTACCAAATGCCGAGATAGTCGCTTTTTTGCAGCATATTTCCCGTAGTTCAGTGAAAGAATTACACTTTCAGCTCTACATCATTTCCATACCACTTCTTCGTGACTAGCACCATTCTAGTGTTAACCCCTTGTCACAACGCAAAATTTAAGAAAGAGATTGCAATTTTACGCTAAGTTAGAGTGAACATGGTATAGTAGTGATGCTGCAACACACGTATATTTGTCCTCTTGTTTACAGGTCAGTCCACACGCAGTCCTTAGGTCACGTCTTCCACAGAACAGGTAACGCATGGACAGCCAGCGTAACTAAATGGCAGACCAGAGATGGAGTGAGAGGATGAGGCACACAGAGAACAAGATAGAGATGATACTCGCAGATCCACCGAGCTGGGACGGAACAAGCTAACAACCAAAGGATCGGAGTGGAGACAGGTGAGAGGGGTCCTTATCCTGCAGTGGTGTGTCACAGGCTGATGATGATGATGATGATGACGATGATAATGAAGACGGATGTTGCTGCTGCTGATGTTGATGCTGCTGCTGATGCTGCTGCTGATGATGATAATGAAGACGGATGTTGCTGCTGATGATGTTGATGCTGCTGCTGATGCTGATGATGTTGATGCAAACTCTAGAATATGGTTAGATGATAGTGATGTATTTGATGATAATGGTGATGATATTGATATAACTTCTGTACTACATTTTTAACAGTGTTGGGATGGTGATGACATGCTGCTGCTGCTGACGATGATGATGATGATGATGACGACGAGGAAGATGATGATGGTGATGATTACGACAACGAAGACGACGACGACGATGAAGACGACGACGATGATGATGGCGACGATCTTCAAGTCATTGGCTGAGTCACCTCTCCCTTTCCTTTCTGTTTAACTTCGTGTTTTGGTGACTGGGCATGTGTGTGTGTGTGTGTGTGTGTGTGTGTGTGTGTGTGTGTGTGTGTGTGTGTGTGTGTGTGTGTGTGTGTGTGTGTGTGTGTGTGTGTGTGTGTGTGTGTGTGTGTGTGTGTGCTTCTGTTCGTGTACGTATATCTTGGTTGATGATACCATAGTTATTCGAATGGCAGAATTATTTCCACACATTCATAGTTTTATTTCAAGGGTAAATATTAGGCCAAGAACATAGGACCTTTTACCTATACAATTAAGAGACACTTATGCAATATTCTGAAAAGCTTATTACATCCCATAGACCACAGCACAGGGTTCCATAAGTCACTGATCACCGTCTCTTTATGTATCGTTAGGAAGTGGATGAATATGAGTGAAGTAATACATATATTTTGGTCTTTATTTAAAGGTAAGAATTAACCTCACATATTCTTTTTAATTTTAAGGATACAACACATGATTTTCTACATTTTATCACAGTAGCTCTAGGACCGGCCCTGACCGTCTGCTTCTCACTAACCATTTTCGGATGAGAGGTGTTGTACTCATATAGGCTTTAGAGATTATAGTGAAGCCAAGTTACGTTCTACCAGCCCCACACATTGTCACACACCATCACCCTCTCACACCACACCACCCTCCCACACCGTATCACACCACACCATACCAATCTCTCACACTACACGACACGAAATCACACTCCCACACCACACCACAAAAAATCCTCCTCCCACACCACACCACAAAAAATCCTCCTCCCACACCACACCACACCACATCACACCACACAAAATTACCCTCCCACACCACACCACACCACAATATAATCCTCCTCCCACACCACACCACACATAACCACTCTCCCACACCACACCACACCACACCACACCACACAAAACCACCCTCCCACACCACACCAAACTACAAAAAATCCTCCTTCCACACCACACCACACCACACCACACAAAATTACCCTCCCACACCACACCACATAACCACTCTCACACACAACACAACCCTCACCACACAACCCTCCCCACACCACACCACAACCCCCCCCACCACACCACACCACACCACACCACACCAAGGAGATTAACCTAAGGGGCCTGAAGCTCCCGCATCTAGTAATTCTGAGCTTGTTTCCAGGTAACTCCACACACACACCTCAGGTCACGTCTTTCACAGAAGAGATAACAGAAGGACAGCGAGCGTAACTGAATGGCAAGCCAGAGATGGAGTGAGAAGAAGAGGTGCACAGGGAACAAGATGGAGAGATCATATGATGCAGATCTACCGAGCAAGGACGGAACAGGCTAACAATCAATGGATCAGAGTGGAGAAAGGTGAGAGGGTCCTTATCATGCAGTGGTGTGTCACAGGCTGATGGTGATGATATTGATGGTGATAATGATGTTGATGCTGATGTTGGTGATGCTTTAACATCTCAACGTATGAGGTTACAGAATGCACAGTGAGGCTGCATAGTCAGGAAATGGAAGAATATGAGTGCATTTAAGTATTTATGTAATGTGATGAATAAGGATGGAAGATTAGAGGATGAAGTGACTGGAATGATGCGTCAGGGAAGGAGGGTTGCTTATTCTCTAAAAAGCAGTTGTTAGGAAGAGGGAACTGAAGATGAAAGTATGAAAAAAAAGGGCACTGCATGCTGTGATTCCCACTTTAAAGTATGGAAGTGAAGCTTGGATCTTGTTGAAAGGACGCAAGTCAAGAGTGAGAGCAGTGGAAATGAGCTACTTGAGAGGAGCATATGGAGTTTCATAGAGAGACAGACAGACAAATGGGCAGGTGAAGGAGCGTTGTGATGCTGATGTGGATGAGAGTGAAAGCGTTAAGAGAAATACTTCGAGATGGTTTGGCCATGTGGAGAGGATGGCGAATAAGAGAATGACTAGAAGAGTGCACATGAGTTAGCTGGAAGGATAGAGGGGGATGGGGAGACCGATGATGAGATGGAGGGAAAGAGTAGAAACATATGAGTGGGATACTTGAGCTAAATGGTAGAGGACAGTACATCAAGGAGGCGATTTGCTTGTGGAAACCCCTTACGGGATTAAGGAGTCTGGCTATAGATAAACAGATATAGATAAATAAAGTAGATAGATAGGTAGGTGATGATGATAATATGATAATGATGATGATGATGAGAATGGTAATGATAATGAGAATGACGGTGTAAATAATGATGATGATGATTATGACGACGACAGCTATGATGATGACGATGATGATGATGATACTGATGATGATTTTTGTCGGCAGGTGGAAGGACGAAACAGCAGGAACTCTACCATCGGTCCAAGCATCCACGATTCCACATCCACTCATCCGTCCATCCATCCATCCATCCGTCCAATCTTGCTTGGTGTTAAAAGCTAAGTCTATTTAACTTAAGTAGTACCAATTGCTTCTTCATAAGCTTTCCAGCTGTCTGAACAGATCTGCAGTAGCTTTTAACTTCTAGAATAACTCGGTTCTGGTGCTCAGTTTGGTACTTTTATTTTCATTTTATCAGAACTGGCGCGGCAAATTTTGAGAAAAGTCCCTCAAATAACTCCTGTTATTTTTTTACTAGGTTTCTATTGATGTTCATAGATCCATTGTGGCTTTAACAGTTTCCTAGACAACACAGTCTTGACGCTGTTCTCTGCCACCCTATTATACCATGTCACATAGTGTTCTCGCTCGCTTGCTCTGTACGCTCGCTCGCTTGAACAATAAATCACTGAAGAAAAGGTGGTATAAAGCCCCCTAAGCCGCCACAGTATTATAACCCTCGGTATGCAGTCCGTTCCCTGCGGCCTTGTAACTCTATGTACCCGAAGTGCTTACAAAATAACTCGAAATAATTTTCCTTTCGTAACTATACTCGTTTCACTCTTACTTGGCCTGAGTTGTTGTTGTTGTTCTTGTTACATCTTAGGCTCCTCTGGATGTGAACCCAGTGTTATGTTGAAGGACTGTCTGTGTTGTGGTGGTGTGGTGCAGGAAGTGAGTGGGTGTGCTGTGGTGTGGGGGTGCCACTTTGCAGTATGAGCACAGGGGATTGTATGTGTGTTATATTTTGTGTTAGTATTGTAGCAGGGAAGGTTGGTGTACTTGTGTCTCTGGGTTCGGTAGTGTCTGAAGGGTGTATGGCTGGTGGTGGCACATGAAGGATGCTGTTTGGTAGAAAGTTTTGGCTGGCTGGGGTGTCTGTGTGTTTATGTATGTGTTTGGTATAGAAAGTTTTGGCTGGCTGGGGTGTCTGTGTGTTTATGTATGTGTTTGGTATAGAAAGTTTTGGCTGGCTGGGGTGTCTATGTGTTTATGTATGTGTTTGGTATAGAAAGTTTTGGCTGGCTGGGGTGTCTGTGTGTTTATGTATGTGTTTGGTATAGAAAGTTTTGGCTGGCTGGGGTGTTTGTGTGTTTATGTATGTGTCTGGGAAGTGTAGAGTTGGGTGGAGGAGAGGATATGTTGCAAAGATAATCTGTGTAGTGTTGGGCGGTTGTTCGATTTTGTTTATTTGTGGAGAGGATGATGCAACATAAGGTTACAAGGGTGGGACGGATCTTGAGCTGAAGTGATGAACTGTGTGCCTCTCATATTCACTTGGTCTCTGAAATTAGTTATGTTTCTTGGTGTAGGCTGTCAGTACTTGTGGTCTTAGTGTCTTCTGCTATCAAGGTATTGTTTTCTGTTCTTTAAAGCTTCTTCGTGTTTGTGTTGGGTAAGATTAGGGCTCAGCTTGTGCGACAGTAATTCACGGTTGTTTTAATGTATTACTTATAAGTGGAGGATGGAGTTGGGATGTATATGAGAGAGGGTGTGTGTGAATTAGGGGGAGTGATGCAGAATGACAGGGGACAGGGTGGCATAGAGGAGACTTGTTTGTGGCCACCTCTTACGGGATTAAGTCGTCTGGCTATAGATAGATGGATAGACAGATAGCTTATAGTTTCCATACAGTTTGCCGAGTAGTAGCGATAGTTATCACTAGAATATGATGTTAGTCACGAATGAGTGCTGTGGAAAGGATGTAGAATTGTAGTATTGGCTGTTTCTGCTACTGATCTGCGTGACATTCTGGTATGCTTTAAATGAAACTCTGTGCCAAGTTAAAGTGAAAGGCGTGTATGTTTGTGTAGGAGGAACAAGAGACAAGGAGGTATTCTGTGGCCTGTTTTCTTTGTGCTTCCTACAAGACACAATAATAGTTATGACGGGGCATTGATGCCAAGTTTGTGGGTCAGCACACACTTACGGCCTCTCATTATACAAGGTGGTCCATATATTACGCCACCCAGTTCTTGTGTGTTGCGGGCACGGCTCAGTGAACATTACCAGTGTCTACCCTGCATCATTATCTACTTCCCATAACCCTCTTCAGGCTTAGCTTTATAATATAGGCTTTAATTTAGGTCCATTGATTGCATGGTGGAGAATTCCCATAACCTTTTTTATGCTTAGCTGTATATCATTGTATTGTATAATCTTTTATGTCCACTGATCACAAGGCTGAGTAGTAATTTGGTGAAGCGATCAGAATGTCTTAGCTCATCACAAAAGCCGTCCCCACAACACACAAGACTGCAGAGCTCAATATACTTATCACCTATATTAAGTCAAAGCCACAGTTAAAAAGGTAATGAAACAAGACAGAAAATTTAAGTTTTCATTATTAATACTTCAGTATAGAATACATTAACAGAGACAGCAATATAAAATATGCATTCAAAAGTAGCATTTGTCCACAGAACATCCTGGAGGGGAGCGACCCGACTTGCAAGGCAGATCACACCATCACCACCAGGCTTCTCTCGGCATGTCAGGGCAGATCACCAGCAGCAGCAGCAAGTAATTTCACGGCTGGGGAAGACACGACACTCTGCCGCCGCCGTTGCCGCCGCCGCCGCCACCAACACCACCACCACCACCACCACCACCACCAGGCATCTCAGAGTAGGGGAAGACACCACACCACCGTCAGGCTTCTCACGGCAGGGCAGACCAAACTTCAGCAGGGTATGACCAGTGTGGCAAGGAAGCAGCGTCAAGGCAGCAGACTCCAGCACGACCTGTGGACCAGATGTGTATTAGTTCAAATCAGTGTTAGCTTTAGTTATTTAATCTTCTATCTATCTCTATCTATTGCCAGACGCCTCAATCCCGTTTGGGGTGGCCACAAACAAATCGCCTCCAAGTCGCCCTGTCCCCCGCCATTTCACTGCCCTGCTCCCAACTCACACCCCCCTCTCTCATATACCTCTCCACCCCATCCCTCCATCTCATCCTCGGCCTCCCCTCCCTCTTCCCCCCTCCACCTCACTCACATACACTCTCTTCGTCAGTCTTTCACCCTCCATCCTCTCCACATGGCCAAACCACCTCAGTGTGTTCTCATAACGCTTCCTATCACATCCACATCCACACCACAACGCTCCTTTATATCCTCATTCGTCAGCCTGTCTCTCCATGTGACTCCACAGGCTCCTCTTAAATAACTCATTTCCACTGCTCTCATTCTTGACTTATGTCCTTCCAACAACGTCCAAGCTTCACTTCCATACGTTAGAGTTGGTATCACAATACTGTCATGTAGTAACTTTTTCACTTCCATGCTCACTTCCCTGTTTCTTATCACTGCTTTCAAAGAACCAGCAACCTTTCTTCCCTGCTGTACCCTTTCAAGCACTTCACCCTCCAAACCTCCATCCTTACTCATCACACTACCCAAGTACTTAAACGTACTCACATTTTCCAATTCCTCACCATCCAACCTCGCTGTACATTCACTGACTTCACCTCTCTCAAAGACCATCACTTTACTCTTCCCTACATTCACCTTTAGATTCCGTTTCTTGCACACTCTCCCAAACTCATCCACCAAGCCTTGCAGCTCCCCTTCGTCTTCACTCAACAACACAGTATCATCTGCAAACAACAGTACAGGGAGTTTCCAAACACTATCCTCTCTCACCAGGGCCACTCCAACATCCACTACCCTACCTTGTACCTCTTTTATTACCCCATCCATGTACAGATTGAACAACCATGGAGACATGACACATCCCTGTTTCAACCCAACTTTCAAAGAGAAAAATTCACTTAGTTCACCATCCACACGCACTACAGCCTTTCGCACCATCGTACATACTCTTCACAGCATTCAACAACTTCCCATCTACTCCATATATTCTTAACACTTTCCACAATCCTTGTCTATCCACCCTGTCATATGCTTTCTCCAAATCCATGAAAGCCACATACAACTTCATTCCCTTCTCTAGAAACTTTTCCACTAAAGATCTAAGAATGAATATCTGATCTACACAACCTCTTCCCTTCCTAAAGCCTCCCTGTTCTTCTCCAACTAATTTCTCTGTTCTTTCTCTAACTCTGTCAATAAGTATCCTACCATACACTTTTCCTATTATACTAAGAAGACAAATGCCCCTATGATTACCACACACTTCTTTTTCCCCTTTTCCTTTGTACAAGGGAATAATTATACCTGACTTCCAATCCTCCGGGACTCTACCTTCCTCCCAGGCCAATCTGCACATCTTCCACATCCATTCTACTACTATCTCTCCCCCATGCTTCAGCATTTCACCACACTCTCCATCAATTCCTGGGGCTTTCCCCAATTTAACTTTCTTCATTGCTTCCACAACTTCTATCCTACTGATTTCTTCCTGTCTTCTCACCTCCCTCCTTCTCCCAGCCATTCCCCAGCCACTTATACTCGCATTACTTCCATCCTCTATGTTCAACAATTCCTTAAAGTGTTCTCTCCATCTGCTCACTTTTTCTCCCTTCTCCACTAGTAATCTACCATTTTTATCTTTCACTCCCCTGCTAACTTCACTTCCACCCTGTCTTACTATTTTCACCTCTTTCCAGAACATTTTCTTACAGTCCCTCCACTTTACACTCAAATTCCTTCCAAATTCCTCATCCACTCTCTTCTTACTCTCTCTTACTAATCTTTTCACCTCTCTCTTTCTTTCTACATATAACTCTCTCTTCCGCCTCTCAACTTCTTCCACGCCCCTATTTCTCATCCATTCATTGTATGCTTTCTTCTTTTGTGCCACAGCCTGTCTCACCTCTTCAGTCCACCACGCTGTTCCTTGCACCCCCCTCCGTCTTCTCTTCCTTCCACACACCACATCACATGCTGCACATATTTCTTCTGTAAATATCCTACACACACCTTCCACGTCTCCTTATCTGCTCCAATTCATATTTGCCCAATCGTTCCTCCACTTCTCTCTTATACTCTGCCTTTTTTTCATCCTCTTGTAACCTTTCCACTCTCCTTGCAACTACTCCTTCCTCTCGTCTTTCCCTTCTTCTATTCCTCCATCTTACTTGAATCCTAATTCTGGCCACCACCAAGTAGTGGTCAGAAAGTCCACTCCCCCAACCTCTATAAGCTCTTGCATCCATTACACATCTTCGCATCCTTTCATCCACACACACATAATCAATCACTGCCTTCCTTTCATTCAGTTCACCACCCACCATTTTCATCACTCGCCATGTATACCTGTGGATCATTTTATGCCTGAAGAGGGTATTGGCTATCACCATCTTGGCACTATTCCTTGTAGCACCTTTTTCTTAAGATTATTTCTACGTATGTTATTAGTGTATCAATGTGTAATATGCAAAACAGGCAAGAAAGAGGTGCTAGGGAGTCTCAGACAACGGGAATATGTACCTTATATCCACACTAAACCAAGTGAATAAGTCTAACATTTAGGGACCCAAGGCTAGAAGGGCTTAGTTATAGTGATGTATTTTATATCAGGAAAGAGGTAAATTATGCTAGTCTTCACTCAGTTCAAGTCTCTGAAGCCTATGTGAGCCTCAGTTGTTAGGTACAGATCTGAGTCTATTAATTACTTAGTGAAAACGTGAGCCATAATTCAACATGTAATTATTAAGTCATTACATTCAGATGTACGAGTAATTGTAACCAATAAAATTTATGTTACGAGTTCTGAGTATGTTATTGACCCCCATGTACGACAAAATGGTGTCTTTGAATACCTGACTTTCTGGATGTATCGAAAAAAAGGTCAGATTGGCTAGATTTTACGAAAACACGAAAAGTTATAGATTTATCAATAATAATCAAAAGGACTAACTGTACTAACGTCAAGACAAAGATGGACTGATAGAATATACGGGGCACAACTGATGGGTCTCGGAAAAATAAAACTCCCCAAAATAAATCCTGGGACACTGTATAATCCCATAAGAACACTACCTGCCTCGATAGAAAGGAGCGGAGCCAGACCAGTGTGACAGGCCAAGTAATCTGCTCTACGTCTGTCAAAGAACTAGGCTGCCAGGCCAGCTGTTTGTCATAACCTCTGAACCGACATGTCATCGCCACCCTTACCCACCCACACCTCTATCGTTAGCTGTGGTCGACACTGCTTCGGATATCATGTGTCGTATCATGATGGTGATGAGGGGAGACCCAAATATTTTTTTTGACCCCTAAAATTTCCGACTCAACCGTTTTCTATGATTAATAAAGGGGTAACTAGGGTAAATTTATTGTTTTTAAAAGCCTCTCCTCGGGTTCCTACGCTACTGAGGGTGCAATGAATGTTACTCTGTGGTGTATTCCATTTATTAGATTGCAATAAAATCAATTACACACTCGTAGACTTCGTTTTAATCACCCCTTGTTGCTGTTGCTCCTGCTGTTCTTGTGGTCGTAGGTTGGTCTGTACGTGATCCCAGTGGACTGCAGGCTGAATTTTCCCTTTCCTGAAGTCCACCGTCCTCCTGTAGGGAGATAGGGGGCGTTTAAGGATGGTTATGTGATCTGGCAGCTGCACCGCCTGTTGTGGTGTGCTGGGGTGTGTTGTGATGCATGTATTGTGTGTGTGGTGATATGGTGTGCTGTGCTGGGACAAAAACTACCCATTAAATAAATATAAACAGTAAAAAATACGTCAATTATTAATCCAACCTTCCGTTTTACGTCTGGCAAACCAATCTTTCAGGCACTCGATCGTACAGCATACATAACACAATAACTTTACCAAATTACCAAAATCCCTCTAAAAACATTAATTTATCGCTAGTGTATTACCTGACAGTGTAAAATCAGGTGGAATTATAGGCAAATTAAGGAGACTAGACGGGAAAATTCTCCGAGTTGGGGTCAGAGTGGAGTCGGGGCGAGTGTGGCAGCGAGAAAGACATCAGTTGCAGCCAGACCTCCGTGGTGTGAGGTCCGGAGAGCAGGTCTACTCTGCCAAATTCACTGGCTCTCTCTGTTTCGCTGTGTCTCTGTCTCTATCTCTATCGCTGTCTATCTCCATTTCTATCTCTGTCTGTCTCTCATACACACACACAAACACAGTTTTACACCATACCATCGTCATTTACACCATTGACATAATTATATACCGTATCATTCTTTAACATATGCACCTCCCAACCTCTCTCTCTCTCTCTCTCTCACACACACACACACACACACACACAATGCACAAAAACAACATACACTATACCTCCATCCGTTGAGTGGGATGGTATGCGAGACGAGAACAAGGCCCTCCAAACAGGCTACTTCTCCCCCACTGGTTGTGTTCCTGGAGCGCATACCTCCCTGGGTGATGAGAGTGGTGGTGTTGCTGGTTGTGTTGCGGTTCAGGCCCTGGTGCTGTTGGGGATAAAGATCATGTGAAATTCCATCGACACAGTATAAACATAACACATCTATACCATGACTTAACACACACACACACACACACAGTATAAACATAACACATCTATACCATGACTTCACACACACACACACACAGTATAAACATAACACATCTATACCATGACTTCACACACACATACACAGTATAAACATAACACATCTATACCATGACTTCACACACACACACACAAACCTAACCCACACACACAAACCCAACCCACACACACAAACTCAACCCACACACACAAACCCAACCCACACACACAAACCCAACCCACACACACTCACCAAGCACCCACAAACACCCTCACTGTTAGACCACTTGCACTCACTCTACTTAATAAAATACCCTGATGTTGACTAGAATAGGAGCTGTCCCGACCATGACAGGGTTAATGGTACTAGTATTAACACTATCAGGCTCCTAGGACTCTATCTAAGCTCTAGAAATAGTCTGAGTTAGCTAGAATAAAAGAAAAAAGGCCCAGCACAATAGGAATACTTGTATGAAATATCTGACAGTACTATCTCCCTAAAAATGTTTCAAAATAATCTATATAATAAAATCACACCTTATGACAGTACGGGAAGATATATGCTCTAGAAGAATGCTCTAGAAATATGCTAGACATATGCTCTTATGGCCTAGTTTTATACAGAGTTAGGAATGTAGATCAAGAGAGTAAAACAGTACCGAGATAACGATCCAAATATGTGGCTTCGAAGAATAAGGTGAAACGAAGCTTATTAACTTTATCTATTTAACTTAGTATCAGTAATTTGGTAGGGCATAATCAACAGCAAATAATATAGGAAGAGTCATGAGCTTGGGAATTAACATACATAGGGAAAAGTGTACAAGATGGAGTTCGACTCGTAACACTGGTTTCAAGGCAATATATGATCCCATTATTTAACCTAGGATATGATTTGCACGAGATCTAAGTCAGCTGTATTAATTCTACGATAAAATATAGGAATATAGCACTAGAAGTAGTAATAATAGCATAAACTGACCTTAAAATGGCGGAAAACTAGAGTAGGTGGGGGTGGGTAGGCGGGTGTGGTTCTGGTGGCGGTGCGGTGAACTAACCAAGCTGATGACGTTACGGCGGCGACCACTGCCTCTCATTTGAACCCCAGACACCCTACAGGACGGACCTCCTGGCTCCACCTGCCCAGCTGATGACTTTGGCGATTTTTCCTCTCCATTTCAGGTCTGTTAAGGGAATTTGAAAGTGTATTATTTCAAGCGTGACTTATTTTCCAAGTTTCTGGTGGCTTTCGGCGGAAAAGAAGCTCGAATTTAATTTATATTATTTTTTTTTAAGAAATAGCCAGATATTCTTAGGAATTTTACCGGTCTTTGCAATATGTCTGCCAGTGAGGTGAAGGAAGCCGGCAGACTGTATTTTCAACTTAGTGAAATATCAATGCTGCCAACACCAAGACTCTTGTCCTCATTACTGCCTGCTGTCTGCCTAATTCATTTTTAGTATATATAGTTTTACAATAAGAATTTTTCCTACTCTGCCACAAACAGTAAGACTGGCAATAGGCCACGTATGTTGGTGCCTGATCGTGACTAAATCCTCCCGTTAACCCCAGTGAACCGATGACTAATTATCCGATTTTATTCCTCGCATCTGAAGACAACCGCATTTACCTTATTTTTACGAATTAAAAGAATTATGGGTATTTTTCTGTAACTAGGGATAGGTTTTCAAAATGTGGGGATTATTTTTTCAAACTGGAGAGGTTAGACACAGCCTTCATTAATCCTTTAACTACGAGAGATCCCTTAAGCTGAATAAAATCGTCTGGTGGTTGCCTGATAGCAGACTGGAAGGGTTTATTACAGGATCAATTTCTGCCACTGATGTGCCTTCAACAATGTAATCAACTCCTTCAATATAGAGTATTTTGCGTATTATTCTCCCTATTTAAATTCGCTTAGAGAATTTTTGACCTAAAGGGGTCTGATACAGCCTTAACCCCTTCACAATTACAAGTCCTATGTTCAATAAAATCGTCTGAAGCCAGCATGCTCCAAACAAAAAAGATTGTCATAGAACTGAAGAGGTTCAAACTGATTTCGGATTTTTTGTCGTTTATTACAGTCGGGGTATTTTCATTTTTTCTTTCACTAGGGGTAGGATTTACCCGTTTCGAATGATTTAGATTAATTTCCACCACAAGTGATGCCTAACCCCTATTTGGGGTTGAAGTCAAATACGAAATAAAATCCTTGAAATCGACCGAGATAAGTTTTTCTTTTCATTTTTTTCACTAGGGGCAGAATTTACCCATATTTCGAATGGTTTTGAGGCTAATTCTCGCCTATTTCTTTCTTTATTAAATTAACCTAACGTAACCTAACCTGACCTAACGTAATCATACTTAACCCCCTAACCTAAGACACATTTGCGAAGGATATGTCATAGAGAAGACCCCCTCCCTCTTCCAATTTGAGGAGTTTGTCATAGGAAAGGCTGGAATACCCGACGGGCTTGACTGTAATAATTGGCAATAATACCCTGATTTCTGGGTCGTTTTTATATCAGTTCTCTCATTAATCTGGTCCACAATATCGTTCTTTTACTTCCTCTGTCACCAAGCTCAGTGACAGAAATAGAAAATGCTATGGCTAAGTAAGTCTTAGTAATATAAATGACAAATTCGTATTTCGCCTCAACCTTCGTCTCCACAAATTAGCTAAACTCTGCATTTTTTTCCAGGCTCTACTTCGCTCGCTGGCACGATGTTCAGCAGCAGTGAGGAATGAATGTCAAGCAAGAATTAACACCTTCACTACGAGAGATGCATGTATGAACCATGGAGTTACCCGTCCTGCAGCCCACCATCCTTTTGGTACTATCAGTGCCACCACATGGTGTCCCTCTCCAGCACCAAAATGGATGGATGGAGGCTGCTTTTAATCCCTTCTGTTGGACACCCTTCTTGATCTGAATAAATCCGTCAGAGGCAGCCAGAATACAACTATACAGGCGTCATCGTACTGAAGGATCAACACAGCAGCTTCAGCAACAGGTATATGCAATAATTTTGTAAATTGCTATTATATTTGTTTATAATTTTGCGATAATCGTTGTTGCAAGTGAGCATTTATTATTATATGAACAAACGAGTAAACTTTTGAATGCACTACTTAATCCTTTACATGCACTTATTAATAATCTCTTGTAATAATATGCCCTAACCTTTTATACTTATATGGTTTAATCTTTGTCCCCACAGGTTGCCTCGCTGGTGTGTAGTGATGGTAGGGTGGAGGGCAGGCTGGGGTGGGGGTGGGGGGTAGCCAGGAGCAGGGAGGGTCATGGGGCAAGCTTAGGTGGGTTAGGCAGCAGAGTTATGGTCAACTAGGTTGGCTTTCTAGGCCGGGTAAAGGTAGGCGTGGTAGTCTTAGGTCATCTATTAGCTTACTTCGTTGATGTTGGTTGTATGGTTGTCCGGCCGGACATGTCTGTGGTTGTCGTTGTTGGTTGCTGGACACGAGTTTTTGTCTGAGCGGCGATACACCACCAACGGAGGAGCGACAGCATCAGCAGCAGCAGCATCGTCGTTGTCCTTGTCGTCATCAGTAACAGCAGCAGCAGCAGCAGTAACTTCAGCGATGAGACAGGTAACTGGATGATCCTGAAATGGAATTGAAATTAGCCAAATGTAACACATGACAGAAAATTCAATTTTGAATAATGGTTGAATATTATTCTTGAAGAGTAAAGACCTGAACACCTACTGTACATATGTTTTTTCCTAAACCTGTATATGTGGCCTTACTTTGATATAAGACAGCACTAAAAGCAGATTAGGTTTTGATAATTGTTTGTTTGTTTTTTTTCACAGGCGAGCACAGAAGAGCGGAGATGCATCATCGACCACGCAGCTTCCCTGAACCCGATGTGCTGAGAGGGAGCGAGGACGGGAGAAGGGGTGATGGAGCAGGACGGACCAGAGAGGAAGCGAGGACGGATGGAGAAGCGAGGACGGACGGGCGGAGGAGCGAGGGGGCGAGGAGATAAGACCCACGAGGGAGCGAGCTACTACATCAACGGGATGCTGGTGTGTAAGCTGTTGGCAACCTTTCCCTTGTGACCGTATTCTCGTTAGCTCAGTAGGATATCTCTAGTCCGTTTACCTTAACCTGACAAATATCCATAATCTCTTCATGCTCAGTGGATAGCAAAGTGTAATCAGACTGGAGACCTTGACTAGTAATCAAGGGGAGGCGGTGGCTCAATCGGTAGAGAGGTGGCCTGCAGTCCTACCGGACCCAGGTTCAAATCCCTGCTGGGACAGGAATGAGCTTAAGGATCTGAATTTCATAAAATCAGACTTTACAGATCTACCAGAAGACCCGCCGACATGTCGAAAAAATACCCCCGCTAATACCAATATGAAACAGCCCAGCTATGTTTTAAATATGAACGATGGGTGTTAGCGTCGAAGTGGTAACATGTAGAGGTGTATGGCATGTAGGAGGACTACTGGGCCTTGAGAGCAGGCTGTGAAGCCTATGCCCAGAATCGGACACTTAAAAAAAAAAAAATCCTACCTTTTAGCGTAAGTCCATCGAATTTCATGTAGCCACGACATACGTAATGAAATAGTTAATATATTACACATATCAGTAAAGGTGTGAGTGGTAAAGGCAGGTGAAAACAGGCTATAGCATCGTTACTTGTAGATGCTAAATGTTACTCTTTTACTTAACTTAGGCATTGTGTAGATACTGGACAAAATGTATAGGAAGATGGCACAATTATGAAAACAAATCGTGAAGGAAGAGGTATTAAAGAAATCTAATCTCATGGGAACGTCACTATGCTATCACTAACATATACTGAATTAAGACAACTGATGGAGAATTATAACTGAGAACTGTTGCTGTGACTATGTTAATCTTACAGACTGATGCAGACGACGAGCCTACGATGAGGGGCGCAACCTGTGGCGTCGACGTGGGGGCGTTGTGTCGGCGTGAAGGTCGTTGGGTCGGCGTGGAGGTCGTTGTGTCGGAGTGGAGGTCGTTGTGTCGGCGTGGAGGTCGTTGTGTCGGCGTGAAGGTCGTTGTGTCGGCGTTAGGGCTGGGTCGGCGTTGGGGCCTACTGTGTCGACGTTGCGTGCGGCGTCAGCGTGGGACTGCAGCGTCGAAGTGGAGCTGCAGTGCTGGTGTGCAAGTGCAACAAATACGTCAACAGCAGCTGCAATGGTAAGAAATAATTTAAGTTTTCAGTCTTGTGCTAAAGTTTGTTCATAAGATTGCTAGCTTGTACCTTCAACTTGACACAGCTACCAAACACTAAGCAAACCAGAGAGAATAAATGTGAAAATACTACTAAACAAAACTAAACAATTCACGTCTTTGGGGATGTAACATGCTATCAAAAGTTATCTGTCTGCACATGCGTAAGTTAAAGACCACATATCTTTTTCCAGCATTTAACCTTTAAAAGTGCATTGCGTAATACTGTAAAGAACATTCCCATAAAGTAACTGATCATAAAACTTAGAAGAAATGATGCAGCAGTGTTCATGTTCCACAGGGATGCAGACGGTATACCTACCACGTTGGGGAAGAGGAGGAAGCTGTGATGTGGGCGGAAGCTGTGGCGTGGGCAGTTGTCGTCGTCATCGGCGGAAGCTGTGTGGCCGGCGGAAGGTTCGTATGCTGCAGTGGTAAGATAAATTTGCTGTATGATAAATCTGCTTATACTTGCTGACCTTAAACTTTTAAAATATCTGCATGTGTAACTAAAACATCCTTGTGCATACAAACAGCTTAAGAGAACTGCTGCTGAGAGTACGTTCATCTTGCAGGGGGTGAGGAGCTGCCGAGACAGAGCTGTGATGTCGCCAGGATTAGATGAGGGCGGGAGATGAAGCGTCAGCGTGGGGAACTGTGGAAGCTGTAAATGGTAAGATGTGTTTTAGTGTTATCTGACTCTAATTACATGTCTTGGTCAGTTAAATATCTGCACGACAGTGAAAATAAACAGCCATGTAGAAAAATAACTTGGATGTCTGTTACAAATACGATCATCTTTCAGGCGGATGCTGAGGATCGGTGCCGGAGTACAGACCTGAGACGCCGGGGCCTGTGTGGGCGTCGTCGGTGCCCGTGGGAGCGTCGTCAGGGCCTGTCGGGGTCTTCGTCGGGCCTGTGTGGGCGTCGTCGTGGCCTGTGTGGGCGTCGTCTGGCCTGTGGGGGCGTCGTCGGGGCCTGTGGTATTGCTGGCAGCTGCAATGATGAACAGTTTTGTTGACAGAGGTAATCTTGTTGGCATAATGGACTTGGTGCCTCTTCCTAAGTGATTTACTTGTCACTTTAATACTTTTATGTGAAAAATAGATATACTTACAGCATAACTGAAATTGTTAGTGTCATTAAGTACTTGGCAACAATTTCCTTAAGATATCATTGTCATAAGAGGCGTTAATGAAAAAGACCAACAAGATTACCGCTCAGATTCCGTGTCCAGTTATAGATGGCGAATAATTATGGAAAAAAATAGTTTATGTAGCAGATGAAATAACTCTGAAATAGCTTATCGGACTCGAGATCTGTCTCTTCACAGACACTGTTGTTACAGGGAGGGACGTGTGAGCAGAAGTGCACTTACTGAGGTGGCTAGAACAGCAAAGAAGGTACTACGAGAGGAAGCCAGAGGACGAGATGAGCAAAGAATACAAGAAATCGTGCCTATGACACAAGAGGTCGGAGATAAAATGAGAGGATAACTGAACATTTCATCACGCCAGGTACAGTTTAGTTATGGCTTTTGATACAGGTATGGCATATGATTGATTATACTGTTTAATATAACGATTATACCGTTGCATACGTTGATCAGCAATTTAGTTTCGTCTCCAAAATGCTTCCACGTCTCGGCCTTGAAATCAGTCTATCTGTCTACTGCCAGACGCTATAATCCCGTAAGGGGTGGCCATTTTACTGAGTTATTTGTTTTACGGGGAGGGGCACTAACCCTCAGCCAACCCACTTGACACGTAGGCAGCACGTATGGTTTGGTTATATGGTTAACACCCAGCGTTGTAAATGGTTTCTTGGCTTACAGGAAACCATTTGGCTTGTCACTCAATATAAAGCACATGTAAAGGAAAGAAAAGCAATAAGAAGTGACAGGAAAGAGGGAGAAATAGGAAGAGAGGAGGGCAGGCACAGAAAAAGAATGATAAAGGCTAAGGAAGAAGTAGGCACCACTACATCAAGTGAATGGATGATGGTCGCCACCACCTACCACAGTCCTTGAAATTATTGAGTTAAATAAGATATAGTTTCAGTACAGTTATTAAAGAACTGGAAGTCCTCTCCATAAAGAGCATTTTCAACGTTCTTGGTCGTTACATTGCAATTATTTAGGAAGACTTTGCTTGTCAAATTACTACTGCTACCTTTAAACAAAATTGCTAGTTGGATTCCAGCTGACATAATGAATGGCTGCATCTGACATGCTTATTTTATGGAGACGATACATTAATTTTAGTTTGCTCAAAATTGAATCCCCGTCTTGACTGATAAGTTGTAGCATAATTAACACAGAACTTTGTGCCAGTTACGATAAAGTGCTATGGATGGGCAACACCGTAGGTCTTTCTTAGTCTGTCTTAGCTACGTAATATTGCCGCAAAAAAAAAAAATATATATATATATATATATATATATATATATATATATATATATATATATATATATATATATATATCCCAAATTGACGAATGAACTGTAAAAATAAATAAGATACCTACTTGGCAGGTGGAGTGAAGGCTGGGATGCTGAAGAGAAGCCGATGGTGGAGGGACACTGGTGATGCTGACAGTGACCGTGGGAGATGATGCTGACAGCGACCGTGGGAGGGACCTCAACAAAGAACGTCATCTGAAGGGAAGATTAGGTAAGTACTTCGCAAAACACTACGTACAATGAGACAGTATAACAAGGGCAAAATATCTAGTACAGTAAGTGACAAAGCCAAAATAATGTAAACATATTTGACGATAAAATAAGTGTGGATATTTTCAACAGAGACTGTCAGAAATAACGAATACACTGATGTAAGTCCTGCTAATTTTATATGGCATTTACAGGAGGGAAATCATCCAGCTTGTACCACCTCAACATACTGCTCGGTGCCATTGATACCTCGTCTTGAATTTACCCCTCCGAGGATGCGCTGCCTACCCAGAAGTATCCTCATCTTTCTTATCCGGTAATGTACGAGGACTTTGAACCTCACAATATTTTAGTTGACTTAACACCAATCAGTCGTTAGTCAGGATATAGTAAATTTAGTTCACGACTCGGCTTAGCTCCAAACACTCGGCCTTCAGTTAATCATATCTAGGCTTTGGTCACTCCTTAGTCGTCGTCAGTTCTGTCATAGGGTCGTATCATTTTAAAAGAGCACCAAGGTGTAGACATGACCCATATTATTTACTTCTTGAAACGTAATGAATGTCTGGCTTTTCTGTATCGTTGCTAACTACACTATATCGTGGAATGCAGGCTGATCACATGAATTAAAGGTGTTTCATAAATAACTCTATAACCTTATGGACTTGCTTACACCTTTGTGCTTTTTTTAATAACTCAAGTCGTTTGCCTCTCTTGTCAGTTGGTTAGCTAAGTCCTGCCTCATCACTGGCCCTTTATTAATTCATATCACGCCCCGTCCTGATTACTTAACTATCTTCCCTCTTTGTTAGACCCCCAATCAGTCAGGCAGTCACAGGCCCAGTCACTCCACAGTCACTGATTCCGCCTCTCAGTACCTTTAACCAATTGACTCACTGATCAGCAGTCGGCACATCTAGTCAGTCTACATTCTAGTCGATCACATTCACTCTAGTCAGTCCACACACTTTATCACTTCAAACCCTTACTGATTCAGTGCACATCCATCACTCCAAGCCCTTCATGATTCACCCCACATTCTCCAGTACTCCAAACTCTCACTGTCTGTCAGTCTACAGCTTTAATCAGTCCACAGCCCTACTGACCCAGTCAGTCCACAGCCCTACTGACCCAGTCAGTCCACAGCCCTACTGACCCAGTCAGTCCACAGCCCTACTGACCCAGTCAGTCCACAGCCCTACTGACCCAGTCAGTCCACAGCCCTACTGACCCAGGCAGTCCGCAGCCCAACTGACCCAGGCAGTCCGCAGCCCAACTGACCCAGGCAGTCCGCAGCCCTACTGACCCAGTCAGTCCACAGCCCTACTGACCCAGTCAGTCCACAGCCCTACTGACCCAGTCAGTCCACAGCCCTACTGACCCACTCAGTCCACAGCCCTACTGACCCAGTCAGTCCACAGCCCTACTGACCCAGTCAGTCCACAGCCCTAGTGACCCAGTCAGTCCACAGCCCTAGTGACCCAGTCAGTCCACAGCCCTAGTGACCCAGTCAGTCCACAGCCCTAGTGACCCAGTCAGTCCACAGCCCTAGTGACCCAGTCAGTCCACAGCCCTAGTGACCCAGTCAGTCCACAGCCCTAGTGACCCAGTCAGTCCACAGCCCTAGTGACCCAGTCAGTCCACAGCCCTAGTGACCCAGTCAGTCCACAGCCCTAGTGACCCAGTCAGTCCACAGCCCTAGTGACCCAGTCAGTCCACAGCCCTAGTGACCCAGTCAGTCCACAGCCCTAGTGACCCAGTCAGTCCACAGCCCTAGTGACCCAGTCAGTCCACAGCCCTAGTGACCCAGTCAGTCCACAGCCCTAGTGACCCAGTCAGTCCACAGCCCTAGTGACCCAGTCAGTCCACAGCCCTAGTGACCCAGTCAGTCCACAGCCCTACTGACCCAGTCAGTCCACAGCCCTAGTGACCCAGTCAGTCCACAGCCCTACTGACCCAGTCAGTCCACAGCCCTACTGACCCAGTCAGTCCACAGCCCTACTGACCCAGTCAGTCCACAGCCCTACTGACCCAGTCAGTCCACAGCCCTACTGACCCAGTCAGTCCACAGCCCTACTGACCCAGTCAGTCCACAGCCCTAGTGACCCAGTCAGTCCACAGCCCTAGTGACCCGTGTGTCCACACCCTATGTTAGTCCTCATCATCAGTCAGTCATTGGTAGTAGGTCAGTTCAATCAAAATACACGTCAGTGTCTCACACCCACAACCAGTCAGTCGTCCTATACCCATGGACAGTCCCCACCTTCAAAAACTCAGGTAGTCCACACCCACTATCACCACAAACCCTTACTGACTGACTCAACAACCTGCATCACTACATACCTTTACTGATTCACTCCAAAGCCTTGTAAACCCCTGTCAGTCCACAGCCTTGTAAACCCCTGTCAGTCCAGTCTTATGATCTATCAGTCCAACCCCTTAGCCAATCAGACTCCCCAGTTATATTTCACTGTCAGATCGTCAGTCTATGCCCAGTGTCACTCAGTCCACACCCTGTCGCAGTCCACACCCTGTCACTCCTTTCACACCGTCACTCAGTCCACACCCTGTCACTCAGTCCACACCCTGTCAGTCCACACCCTTACACAGTACACACCCTTACACAGTACACACCCTTACACAATACACACCCTGTCACAGTCCACATCCTGTCACAGTCCACATCCTGTCACAGTCCACACCATGTCACTCAGTCCATACTGTCACAGTCCACATCCTAGCAGCATCAGTCAATCAGCATCAGTCAGTCAGCCAATCCAGTCAGTCCACAGCCCAATCCAGTCAGTCCACAGCCCAATCCAGTCAGTCCACAGCCCAATCCAGTCAGTCCACAGCCCAATCCAGTTAGTGCACAGCCCAATCCAGTTAGTGCACAGTCCAGTCGACTTAGTACACAGCCACAGTCTAGTCCAGTTCACAGTCCAGTCGACTTAGTGCACAGTCCAGTTCGACTTAGTGCACAGTCCAGTCATTCCACATCCACAGTCCACACTCTCAGTCCAGTCCAGCCAGTCAGTCCACACCCCTAGTCTAGTCCAGCCAGTCAGTCCACACCCACAGTCCAGTCCAGTCAAGTCAGTCAGTCCACACCCCTAGTCTAGTCCACTGTCAGTCCAGACCCCTAGTCTAGTCCAGTCAGTCCACACCCTCAGTCCAGTCCGTCCAGTCAGTCCACACCCTCAGTCCAGTCCAGCCAGTCAGTCCACACCCTCGGTCCAGTCCAGCCAGTCAGTCCACACACCTAGTCCAGTCCAGCCAGTCAGTCCACACCCCCAGTCCAGTCCAGTCAGTCAGTCCACACCCCCAGTCCAGTCCACTCAGTCAGTCCACACCCCCAGTCCAGTCCAGTCCAGCTCAGTCAGTCCAGACCCCCAGTCCAATCCAGTCCAGTCAGTCAGTCCACATCCCAGTTCAGTCCAGCCAGTCAGTCCAGTCCACACCCACAGTCCAGTCCGGTCCAGTCCAGTCCACACCCACAGTCCAGTCCGGTCCAGTCCAGTCCACACCCACAGTCCAGTCCAGTCCAGTCCACACCCACAGTCCAGTCCAGTCCACACCCACAGTCCAGTCCAGCCCAGTCAGTCCACGTCCCAGTTCAGTCCACATCCCAGTTCAGTCCAGCCAGTCAGTCGGTCCACACCCCCAGTCCAGTCCAGTCAGTCAGTCCACACCCCCAGTCCAGTCCAATCAGTCAGTCCACACCCCTAATTCAGTCCAGTCCACACCCACAGTCCAGTCCAGTCCAGTCCACACCAGTCCACACCCACAGTCCAGTTCAGTCCACACCCACAGTCCAGTTCAGTCCACACCCACAGTCCAGTCCAGTCCACACCCAAAGTCCACTCCAGTCCACACTCACACACACAATCCAGTCCAGCCAAGTCAGTTCACACCCCCAGTCCAGTCAGTCCACACCCCTAGGCCAGTCTAGTCCAGTCCAGTTGTCAGTCCACACCCCTAGTCCAGTCCAGTCAGTCCACACCCCTAGTCCAGTCCAGTCAGTCCACACCCCTAGTCCAGTCCAGTCAGTCCACACCCCTAGTCCAGTCCAGTCAGTCCACACCCCCAGTCCAGTCCAACCAGTCAGTCCAAATCCACAGTCCATTCCAGTTCAGTCTGCGTAATCCACACCCACAATTCAGTCCAGTTCAGTCCAGTTCAGTCCACATTCTCAGTCCACTCGCGTCCAGTTCAGTTAATCCAGACCCACCGTCCAAATGTTGAGTTAATCAGTTAATCCACACTCTCATTCCACACACACAGTCCACACCCTCATTCCACACAGTCCACACCCTCATTCCACCCACAGTCCACACCCTCATTCCACCCACAGTCCACACCCACAGTCCACACCCACAGTCCATACCCACAGTCCATACCCACAGTCCATACCCACAGTCAGTCAGTCCACATATTTAGCTGATTCAGGTAGACCACATCCTCAGTCTTCACTTCCTGTCAGTATTCGTTTTACCAGTTAGTCAGTCAGTACCTTTGTCAGTACAGGCCTAGTACTTGTATACGTTAACTGACTGTCATTATATTTACTGATTCAGTTGGTCCACTTAAGCTTTACGCCCACGGAGAGACAACTCTGTGAAATGTTTGACTATTTAAACCATGTATTAAATTATTTTCAGTTTCCTACCCTCCACCTGCCACTTACCACCTGCCATTTACCACCTCCCACCTCCCTGCAACCTCCCACCACCCACCTGCCAACCTACCAGCCACCCACTTGCAACCCATTTGCCACCCACCTGCAACCCATTTGCCACCCACCTGCCAACCATTACCCACCTCCCACCTACCACCATACCACCTCCCACCTACCACCTCCCACCCATACCCACCTCCCACCCATCTGACCTCCCACCCACCACCTACCACCTGCCAACAACCCACCTGCCACCTGCCAACCACCCACCTCCCACCTGCCAACCCACCACCTGCCACCCACCACCACCTGACTACCACCACCTGCCACCCACCACCTGCCACCCACCACCTGCCACCCACCACTCACCACCTGCTACCCGCCACTCACCACCTGCTACCCGCCACTCACCACCTGCTACCCGCCACCCACCACCTGCTACCCGCCACCCACCACCTGCTACCCGCCACCCACCACCTGCTACCCGCCACTCACCACCTGCTACTTGCCACCCACCACCTGCTACTTGCCACCCACCACCTGCTACCTGCCACCCACCACCTGCTACCTGCCACCCACCACCCACCACCTGCTACCTGCCACTCACCACCCACCACCTGCTACCTGCCACTCACCACCCACCACCCACCACCCACCACTCACCACTCACCACTCACCACCACCACCCACCACCCACCACCCACCACCCACCTGCCACTACCCACCTGCCACCCATCACCCATCTGCCACCCATCTGCCACCCATCACCCATCTGCCACCCATCACCCATCTGCCACCCACCTGCCACCCACCTGCCACCCACCTGCCATCCATCTGCCACCTACCTGCCACCCACCACCCACCTACCTGCCACCCACCACCCACAAAGCACCTGCCTCACAGCCACCCACCACCCACCTACCTGCCACCCACCACCCACCTACCTGCCACCCACCACCCACCTACCTGCCACCCACCACCCACCACCCACCTGCCACCCACCACCCACCACCCACCTACCTGCCACCCACCACCCACCTACCTGCCACCCACCACCCACCACCCACCCACCACCCACCACCCACCTGCCACCCACCACCCACCACCCACCTCCCACCCACCACCCACCTGCCACCCACCTGCCCACCTGCCACACCCACCTCCCTGCCACCCACCTCCCACCTGCCACCCACCTCCTCCCTGCCACCCACCTCCCACCTGCCACGCACCACCCACCACCCACCTCCCACCTGCCACCCACCACCCACCTGCCACCCGCCACCCACCTGCCACCCGCCACCCACCCACCCGCCACCCACCCGCCACCCACCCACCCACCACCCACCCACCACCCACCACCCACCACCTGCAACCTGCCACTCACCCACCACCCACCACCTGCAACCTGCCACTCACCCACCACCCACCACCTGCAACCTGCCACTCACCCACCACCCACCACCTGCAACCTGCCACTCACCACCACCTACCACCCACCTGCCACCATCACCTGCCACGCACCACCTACAGCCCACCACCAACCACACCACCTGCCACTCACCACCTACAGCCCACCACCTACAGCCCACCACCTACAGCCCACCACCACCTACCACCCACCTACCACCACCCACCTACCACCACCCACCTACCACCACCCACCTACCACCACCCACCTACCACCACCCACCTACCACCACCCACCTACCACCACCCACGTGCCACCCACGTGCCACCCACCTGCAACCTACCACTCACCACCCACCGGCCACCTACCTGCCACCCACCACCCACCGGCCACCTACCTGCCACCCACCACCCACCTACCTACCTGCCACCCACCACCCACCCACCTACCTGCCACCCACCACCCACCCACCTACCTGCCACCCACCACCCACCCACCTACCTGCCACCCACCACCCACCCACCTACCTGCCACCCACCACCACCACCACTTACCACCACCTGCCCACCTGCCACCACCACCTGCCACCACCACCACCTGCCACCATACCTGCCGCATACCACCCCACCCACACCACCACCCACCATACCACCCACCTGCCACCCATGCCACCTACCACCACCACACCACCTGCCACCTACCACCGCCACCATTGCCACCACCACCTACCACCACCCACCCACCTACTACCTACCCCACCTACCACCCACTACCACCCACCACCGCCGCACCTACCACCCACCTGCCACCTGCACCACCCACCTACCACCTGCCACCCACCTGCCACCACCATCCACCACCAGCCACCACCACCTGCCGCCCACCTCCTGCCACCACCACCTGCCACCACCCACCCCACACCACCACCTCCACCACACACCTACCACCACTGCCACCACACCACCACATGCCACCTACCACCCACCTGCCACCTACCACCCACCTACCACCCACCTACCACACCACCTACCACCCACCTACCACCACACCTACCACCTACCACCTCCACCACCGCCACCTACCACCACTACCTACCACCACCACCTGCCACCCACCTGCCACACGCCACCTGCCACCTGCAACCTACCTGCAACCTGCCACCCACCACCCACCCACCTACCTGCAACCTGCCACCCACCACCCACCCACCTGCCACCACCTACCACCTGCCACCTACCCGCCACCTGCTAACTGCCACCCACCTGCCACCTACCCACCACCTGCCACCTACCACCCACCTGCCACCTGCCACCCACCTGCCACCACCTACCACCAGCCACCTGCCACCACCCACCTGCCACCTACCACCTGCCACCCACCTACCACCCACCTGCCACATACCACCTACCTGCCACCACCTACCACCACCACCTACCACCCACCTGACACCTACCACCACCTACCACCCACCTGCCACCTAACACCAACCTGGCTCCTACCACCACCTACCAACCACCTGCCACCTACCACCCACCTGCCACCTACCACCACCACCTACCACCTGCCACCTGCCACCTGCCACCTGCCACCTACCACCCACCTGCCACCTACCACCTACCACCTTCCACCCACCTACCACCACCTGCCACCTACCACCTGCCACCTACCACCTACCACCCACCTACCACCCACCTACCACCCACCTGCCACCTACCACCCACCTGCCACCTACCACCCACCTACCACCTACCTGCCACCACCACCTGCCACCACCACCTACCACCTACCACCTGCCACCACCACCTACCACCTGCCACCTGCCACCTACCACCTGCCACCACCACCTACCACCTGCCACCACCACCTACCACCACCACCTGCCACCACCACCTACCACCCACCTGCCACCCACCACCGACCACCAACCACCCTACCTGCCACCTACCACCTACCACCTGCCACCCACCCACCTACCACCTGCCACCCACCCACCTACCACCTGCCACCCACCCACCAACCACCAGCCACCCACCCACCTGCCACCCACCACCCACCCACCACCTGCCACCCACCCGCCACCTGCCACCCACCCACCTACCACCTACTACCCACCCACCTACCACCTACTACCCACCCACCTACCACCTACTACCCACCCACCTACCACCACCCACCCACCCACCTACCACCACCTACCCACCAGAGCCTTCCTGATCGCTGACAACTCTACTGATGAAGCCAGCTCAAAATAAAACTTACTTTTGTTTAATAAAATCTGGAAATCTTTTATCATACCTCAATTACCTCTGTCTTTATACCTGAAAACTATTTGATGTGGGGTTGGTGTGGATATTGTGGGGTTGGGATGGTTATAAAAGGTGGGGTTGGTTGAAAGGACTTTTATACTGAGGGAAGAATTGGATGTTGTGGAGGGTTGGGAGGGATATCGTGGGGTTGGGTTGGGATGGATATCGTGGGATTGGGTTGAGTTGGGATGGAGGTCGTGGGGTTGGGTTGGGATGGATGTCGTGGGGTTGGGTTGGGATGGATGTCGTGGGGTTGGGTTGAATGTCGTGGGATTGGGTTGGGCTGGGTTGGATGGGGTTGGGTTGGGTTGGATGTCGTGGGGTTGGGTTGGGTTGGATGTCGTGGGGTTGGATTGGGCTGGTTTGGATGTCGTGGGGTTGGATTGGGTTGGGTTGGATGTCGTGGGGTTGGGTTGGGTTGAATATCGTGGGGATGGGATGGACTGGATTGGATACAGTGGATGGGTTGGACTGTGTATTACTGAGTACTGGAATGGATATGCTCTATTCCCTATTCCCCTTCTCCCTCTTTCGTTTAGCTGCTGGCTTCTTCCTACTCCCCCACCCCTTGCACCTCCCTCTCCTTTTCCCTATTCTCCCTCCCCTCACCCCACATCCCCCCTCACCCACTCCCCCCCTCACCCACTCCCCCCCTCACCCACTCTCCCCCTCACCCACTCTCCCCCTCACCCACTCCCCTCCCCCACCCCCTCCCCTCCCCTCACCTCCCCCTCCCCACCACCTCCCCTCCCCTCCCCACCACGTCCCCTCACCCCACCGCCCCCCTCCCCCACCGTCCCCTCCCCCACAGTCCCCTCCCCCACCCCACCCCTCTCCCCACCCCCTCCCTCCCCCCACCACCCCCTCCCCCCACCCCCCCCCCCCCCCACCGCCCCCTCCCCCCCCGCCCCCTCCCCCCACCGCCCCCCCCTCTCCCTACCCCCCCCTCCCCTCGCCCCACCCTCGCCCTCTCGCCCCCAACCCACCCACCCCTCACCCCACCCCACACCACACCCCTCACCCCACCCCACACCCCACCCCACGGCCCTCTCTAGGCCTATTACAACTGATTCTTTCCTTTTACTCTGAAAATTTCCCACACTTTAAACACTTTCTCCTTGAATATTAAACCCCAGTTGGCTTCAGTACAGGTGGAGGAAGCAGACACTGATGAAAACATTATAACTAAAAACAAACTCTGTACCTGTGCAGTGTGATCTCCTCAGACTTTCTCCCGCAGGTGTGGTCGCGTGGGAAGACAGCAGCCAGACCGACATTCCAGAGGCCATACTTCTCGCCACTCCATCCACATCTCCACTCCTCGCCTGTCTTAGCCACTCCATCGATGACACCACCACTACTCGCCTCTTCGCCATTCAGCCGATCAGAATTCGCCACCCTGCCCAGAGAGATGTCCATTTAAGTCCTGGATTATAAGACTTTGAAGAACTTTGGCCAGATTATATATGACATGGGTACAATAAAACTGGACCTCCACACACTGCCTCTCTTCGCCTTTCACCTGATGAGAAACCTGTCCTGGCCAGAAAGATCCTTGGTCTTGGAGGAAACACAAGAATTTGCATCGGATAAGTGACACTTGGAAATAATGAACCAACTAGTTAGGACTACGGTTGCTGACGCTTTTTATCCTATAGAGGAAAACACCTTGTAAAGATTGCCGGAATAAAGGACTGGACTGGTGTTGTTAAATACCTACTTAGGCTGACAACAAACAACAATATGGTATGAACTGCAGAGTTAGGATCCAGAGACAAAGCTTAATTCCCACTGATGTTTTACTTTGAAAATTTAATCTGAATAGGACACTTAACCATGTACAAATACTGTAACTGACCAGCTTATCTATACACATGCAGTAAATAATAGTAATTTTATTCGAGCCATTAGAGGAGATCCAGATACTTTACCTATTATCCCTGGACCTTACCTACCACATGGTTACTAAATAGGGGTGAATAGGACCAAAGGATAGTGAATCAGTACCCAGTGAGTCACACCTCCCTTCACTACCTATGGCATTCAAGCCTTCATATTAACTTGGCACTACCTATGGCATTCAAGCATTCATATTGACTTAGCACTACCTATGGCATTCAAGCCTTCATGCTTTTAACTTAGCACTACCTATGGCATTCAAGCTTTCGTATATTTAACTCAGCACTACCTATGGCATTGAAGCCTTCATATTAACTTGGCACTACCTATGGCATACAAGCCTTCATGTTAACTTAGCGTCACCTATGGCATTCAAGCATTCATATTGACTTAGCACTACCTATGGCCCCAAGCCTTCATATTAACTTAGCATTACCTATGGCATTGAAGCCTTCATATTAACTTAGCATTACCTATGGCATTGAAGCCTTCATATTAACTTAGCACTACCTATGGCATTCAAGCCTTCATATTGACTTAGCACTACCTATGGTACTCACGCCTTCATATATATAACTTAGCACTACTATGGTATTCAAGCCTTCATATTAACTTAACACTACCTATGGCATTCAAGCCTTCATATTAACTTAGCATTACCTATGGCATTCAAGTCTTCATATAAACTTAGTACTACCTATGGCATTCAAGCCTTGATACTTTAACTTGGCTGCTTTTGAGAACTGATAGTCTTTAGATCTGGCTTGATGAACTCTGATAAAGGTACCCAGTATACCCACTTCAGTACCTCATTTGGACTTTGACGAAGGGGTAAACCTGACTGCACGATAGACTTGGAACTTTCTACTGACAGGATGGCAAGAAGGCTTTGATAACAGCACTAGTGAAGGGATACATAGGAGTATCTGGATCTACTCTGAAATAGGACATGGGTAAAGAACACCATTACCTACACTGGATACCAATAGCTGGTCAGACTTACATGCAGTGTGTCTGCAGTACACTCCATTGCAGGTTTCCTTATCAAGATACCTTAAGTACACATGGGGAAAAAAAAAACCTGGAATGGAGAACACTAAGGTAAGAAGTACTAGCAGAAACTACCAGCCAGCGAGATGACCTGGAGGGCCAGTGTGCAGGAGCTTCAAGCACCAGAACATATATAAAACAGTCTGGCAGTAACATGGAATAAACTACACAGGCACCAGAGGAAATAACTCTGGAGGATTATAAACAGCCGAAATAAGGCTATTACTGCTAGTCAAGGCAGTGCTAATTGCACTAAGTTATGAAGCTGGTCAGTCTTGTACAAATACTGTAGTTACCCATCAATAAAACCATAGCTGACCAAAGTACTGGTTTTGCTGTACCTGGGGGAGGGGTCTGCACAAAGTCAGAAATAAGGGTTTTGCATCCGTAAGATTTTTACAATAGCACTAAAATGTTCTAAGTTGAAATAGGGGTTTTGTCAAGTAGCAGGATTTTTACACAACTCCGCCAGATTCTAATTTGTATTAAGGGTTTTGCATCCGTAGATTTTACACAATAGCATACAAATGTTCTAAGTTTAAATTGGGGTTTTACATCCGTAGAGTTTTTAGTTGAAACAGGGGTTTTACATCCGTAGAGTTTTTTAAGGTAAAGTAGGTGTTGTACCCCCCCCCCCTTTTTGGTCACAGTTTCTAAGTTGAAGTAGGGCTTTTATATCCCTAGACTTTATACCCACTTCTCTGGTGGGTATAAAGTCTAAGTCCGAAGTAAGGAGTTTGGTGCCCTTAAGACTTATACCAGATCCAGTCACTCGAAAAAATCCTAAGTCCAAATTGGAGTGCTTTTTGGACTTAGGATTTTTCGAGATAGTGGAGACTGGTATAAAGTCAAAAGTTGAATTGTGGGTTTTTATACCCAAGAGTTCATACCAGCAAGTTAACTTGTGCTGGAGTCACCACTGTGTACTCATTTCCATGTCTTTGGGAACTAGAGTATAGCATTGTAGGCTTTTCTTTGCATACTTTACTTTTTCTGTGATATTGTATTTAGGTCATTTGTAATACCATAAAGGGCAAAGTAAAGTTGATATACAGCCAGTTCTTTTTATTATCTTTAGTGTTTTACAAGAGTTTACAATTACAATATATTTACAAAGTATACAAGTAGCAATGGCAGCAGCTGGTAGGTTACTCTGGAAGAAGATTTTATATATTAAAGTATCTCAAAGTATATCACAAAAAGTATTGGACTAGAGCAAATGTTTCAAGTATTATCAAAGTATATCAGTTAAATACGGGCAAGATACCTTTAGCAATTAATATTATGTGGTAGGTCCTATGTCTATCTCCAACTCGCTCCCTCGCTCCTACTCGCCCCTCTACCCTCTCTCCATCACGCTCACTCTAGAACGACAGAAAAAGAAAAAGCGCATAAAAAAGTAAAGGTGGGGAAGAGAAAGAAGCACTAAAGCAGACAGACACTAACAGACAGACACACCATCCCAGCACGTTCGGCTGCGCTGAGGACAGGCAGACAGGACAGACGGAGAGGAAGATGGAAGTGGAAGGAAGTCCCCCTTTCCCGCCTCCCCCCACCCCACCTCCCTCCCCAGACCCACCTACCTGCCACACCCAGCCTAGTATGCTGGGAAC